>NW_008342393.1:7873163-7874628 GCF_000622305.1 Nannospalax galili | reverse complement strand
TAATTAATAAGTATATTAACGAAGAGCATTTGTTAAAGTCTTGGAGAACAATATGATGTTTTGTTATATGGAAATCAAATGACACTACTCAACCTATTCATCCCTCAAATATCTATCATCATTCATTTATGGTGGGAATAGATAAGCTCTTTCATGTTCATATTGTAAGCATCTGTATTAAAGCATTAGGCACAAACAAAAGGTGTACAGATCACAATTTCAAAGCCAAGTTGTTTGTAACAAGTAGATTCATAATGCTAATCAATCAACATGTTATTGAATAAACAGGATCTTTTCCCTACTAATTACTGTTCCTTCTCTCATACCCAAAGTTTACCAGTATCCTGACTATGATATAACAAATTTGGCTTACTTTATGGTGTCTACACTTTTTTTCATTTTTCATGTTATATATTTTTTAATTTGTGATCAAATGTATATTATTTATCTTTGATCAAGTTTGTTAACATTATTTTCCTATAAATGTTTTTTCTCATATGTCCATATCTATATTATTCTTTTAGGAGTATATTTTTCTCAGATTTTGCTTTAGCTGTATCACACATTTTACTTATAGTTTACTTTAAATACTTTATAACTTTAGAGCATTGCCTTCAAACTATACAGACATATGCTTGCTTGTTTATTTACACATGAGGCTCTCTCAGTTTAGATCTACAGTGGTTAACACTGCACTCTGAAAAAATATATACAGATCATAAATATCTACAAATCATGTATATACGCTTCTGTTTTTATGAAAATCAGTGAGGTGAGTTTTGTTACTTTGACTGTAAATATAGTTTGCAAGTATTGCAATATTACAATATTGTCTCCTGATGTAACTGCAGGAGCTGGGAAAATGGAAAGGAACCATACATGTACAGGGAAAGAAGTAGCCTGAGCGAGGGAAATACTAGAAGACAGGAGTTGCCAAGTGTCAAATCTGTAAACTGCGGTATTTAACTGGGAAGAGAAAAGGGAGGTTTATATTTCCCTTTCATTTCTGACAACAAATTCTTTCAAATATTTTAAGTTAAGATTTTGGATGGATAAATATTTCAAATTTTGTTAACATCTTGGTATTATTTTTTATATTGAAAACTCATTTTCTATTCTAAACTTTTTTCTTTCAGGTGTAACTTTTCTGCATTATCATAGCTCCAGATTTTTAAACATTTTTTTCTAGAATACATTTTCTTTTCTTCTATTTTAATCTTTTGTATTAATTTAAGGCAAATGTAGCTTTTTAAGCAGCATGGCATGCCATTTATATTACGTCAATTAAAGAATCTGTATTTCAGTTAGAAATTGTATCCATTTGTATTTATTGTGACTAATTATAAACAATATAAATCCATTATCCTAACTTGGCTTTATATTTTTCTAATAGTATCTCTTAATTATACACACTAAATATTTTTAATTTTAATATTTTCTCTGCTGATTACTTTTTTTTGTTTGT
>NW_008342393.1:7802770-7867376 GCF_000622305.1 Nannospalax galili | reverse complement strand
GGTGGAAGGGTGAATGAGGCTTAGGGAGTCCCGGTTTGGAGCGCTGCGCTATAGACTTACCCCAAGAGGCCTGAGGATAGTAGTGTGATTACTTTTTTTATTTAATTTTTATTTTGATAGTAATGGGATCTCTCACCTGGAGTTCATCAGGTTACTTATCTGGCTGGCCAGTGAATTCTAGGTGTTGTGTGTCTTCACTATCCCACGGTTGGGGATACAGGTGCATGATGCAAGGCCAAACTTTTTGTGAATGACAGGGATTCAGATTCAGGTCCTCATGCTTGGATGGTAGCTACTTTAACAACAGAGTTGTCTCCTTAGCCTAAATTTCCTTTAATGGGAACCAAATCTTGCTATCTTGTATTCTATGTAATTATTCACTGTATTAGCATATAAATAGCTGTAAGTTTTACAATTCCACTAAAACTACAATCAAACTTTTCACATCTTTTTCATCATAAACTAAAAGATAACAAGCATTGTCAAATGAATTGCTTACTGTATTTCTTTACATGTATTTCTTTAATTATTTAATTATTTTACATTATGTGTATGAGTATATTGCTGGCATCTATATAAGTGCTCTGGGGTTGTGTAACGTCCACAGAGGTCAGAAGAGGGATTTGGAACCCCTGGAGTTATGGACAGTCGTTAGCCACCGAGTAGGTGCTGGGAACAAAACCCAGGTCCCAGTGCTCATAACCACTGAGACATCTATTCAGCCCCACATTCACTTATTTTTCATGTGTGAGTGTTTGTGTACATGTTTTCATGTGTGTGGAGGTCACAGGACAATTCTTGGATTTGGTGTATACTTCGACCAGTTGGTCCAGGTCATCAGTCTGTGGCAATTAGCTTTACCAACTTAGACATCTTATCAGCCCAGGACTTGATAATCTTTCAGTTTATTGTCTAACGGTATTTTCAGTTTCAAATAGAATGTGAAGACCAAGCTCATGCGTGCATTATGTATATTCATGTCTTTATTCTCAAGCAGTCCTCATGATGTAACCCTGGCTGGTCTGGAACTCACTAGGTAACCAGAATTGACTCAAACTCACATTTATCTACCCACCTCTGCCTCATGTGCCCTGAGATTACGTGTGTGCTACCTCCTTTGGCTTACATAACCATTGAAAGTTAGATATCCCCGTTTTCTGAAATAATGGCCCAACATTCTCTCTTCTAATACGGATTCTCAAAAGCTGATTATCACATTTTTTTTTTTTTGCTTTCTGCTGATAAAAAATTATCTGAAATGGTGAGATTGATTGTAATTTCTGAGTTATGGACATGAAATTTAAAAGAAAGTATTTCTTCTTGGTTGAGATTTATATATTACACAGCTTAATGACTGTTCATTCCAACAAATAATGACCCACCTCTCTTTGGCAGAATTCCCTTGGAGTGTTTCTTCTATCACATGAATAATAGCGCACATTCTTCATGTAGCACAGAATTATACTGTGGTGAAAATGAACTTTTGTGGATCATTTGTAACTTCTGTGAGTTCCTGTCAGAACATTGTCAAGATTATTTGGAAAATCTTCCCACATAATTACTAAATAGAAAAGCTAATTACATTTGGGATAATCACAATGCGGATACATGCAAACCCAATCACAGCGTAAAATGTCCTAAACTGCTCTGTCGCTCTTTCAGTGGTCTCTCCCAAGTTCTGTTCCCCAGGACAAGAACTTACATGATATTTCTCAGACTGCAACACATAATTTCAGTGAGTTAAAATTTTGATAGAAGAAAGGGGCAGTGATTATGATCAGTCACAAGAAGAGTTGTTGTTTGGATGCACTGTCTCATAAAGACAAGGAGTTTGTGTCTCTGAAGAACTTGAGGTAAGCTCTCTGTGTGACTTTTTTAGTGCTTGAGCAATGGTAGCATGCTTCACTCCTCAATTAGAGTCAAATGTTTTATGAAAGATAAATAAGCTATAGTGTTCAAGATAACAGATGTATACGACACCCTATGGTGTTCAAATAACAGATGTATATGACACCCTATAGTGTTCAAGATAACAGATTATATGACACCCTATAGTGTTTAAGATAAAAGATGTATATGACTCCCAGATATATTTATAGGTTTAGAGGCTATGATATTCTGAATCAACTGTGAGCCCTCAACAAATTTGCATTTCAGTATTGCTCTTTGAATAGAGTGTTTGGATGAAGAGTGAATGTGCAATGAATTGGGGGTCATTGTGACTCCAATCATCCAATACTCTTCTTCATTGACCAGTTGGATCCAGATGGATCCAGATAAAATTTTTAGATTAAGCATTCTTATTTGGAATCTTTGAGCCACTAAGCATCTTTTTGTGCTCCATACATGCCCTGGATTTTCTGATAGATTGTGCGTGTGTTCTTTTCTCATTTCTGGAGAGTTGAATTATGATTTTCATCATATTTTCAAAGTGGTTTCTCAGCACCAGATTGTAAGAAATAAATCCTGGTTTTATATCACCTACTTCTCTTAGTCTTTAATGAAAATTACCAATAACAGTAATTTTTGTCCAATTCAAAGTTTTGTCACATACAATAGCTCCAGTAGTTCTCCCAGTATCACTGAGAACATACTTGTATGTGTTGCTCTGCCTGCCGTATGTTGAATGGGTCCTTAGATAAGTGAAGGCGGTCTCAGGCTGAATTGTTTAATGATAAACTAGATTTGCATGAGCACAGTCCCTTTTTTAAGGAGGGGAAGAAGTTACAGTAACTGAATACATGTGCATGTGTGTTTGTGTGTGTGTGTGCATGTATGTGTGCATGCGCCTTTTAGTTATACTCCCTCTGAATAATTATGGTAGACAGGAAATCATTCTATGCACATGAAATTCAAGCATCTCATACTTCACTTTTGTGTTCACTGCCAATAACCTTCCTCACATGCCTCTCAGTCCCTCCTCCTCTTTGAATGCATTGTATTTAATATACAGTCTGTAGGTATATATCATGCATAAAACATTTGATATATTTGTTTGCTTTTCTCTGGAACTATGTTTAATAGATAGAGAGGTAAACAGATAGATGATGATAGCTAGATAGATGATAGATAGCTAGATAGATGATAGCTAGATAGATGATAGATGATAGATTGATGATAGATAGATGATGATAGATAGATGATAGATAGATAGATAGATAGATAGATAGATAGATAGATAGATGATAGGTAGATAAATGATGATAGATAGATGATAGATAGACAGATGATAGATAAATAGATGATAAAAGATAGATAGATGACAGATAGATAGATGATAGATAGATAGATGTTAGATAGATGTTAGATAATAGATAAATGATAGAAGATAGAAAGATAGATGATAGATAGATAGATAGATAGATAGATGATAGATACATAGAGATAAGATATTTATATATAGTTTTGTTAGGGATCCAGGACCTTACACATGATAGGCACATGCATTACTACTGAGTTATGTGCTTGGTCACAATACGGTTCATTTTATTAGGATATAAGTTCCCCAGGTAATACATCTTTATGTTACTTACAGTCTATATATTAGACCTTTTGAGGTAGATAATGGAAAAGTGGGGCAAAATTGAAAGTTTTAAATATAAAAATTACAATCAATTGAAACAATTTATATTTCACACATATTTTGTTAGTATTAAGTTCTAGTAACCTCCGTTCTAAATACAAACGAGAAGAAAACTACACAGGTCTAATTTGATATTTTTCAGATAATATTTGTGTTTATGAATTTCTTAAACTTAGATATCTAACATGTAAATACGGTTTTGATATTTGACATGCATAACATCATCCATACCATATGATGTATATCAAGTCTAGAGGCTTTCTGGAATAACTACCATCAACAGCGTTTTCTGTTCTTTGTGTGACTGAGCCCCAGTCAAATTTCCAACAATACTTTTACTTCAAATTACAGAAAGCTCTCTGGTTTATATAGTATATCCAATCAGTATCTTTTCACTTTTGCTGAGAGGAATCATTGAACTCCTTTAGCCTTAGAGGAATGTATAGGGATCCTCTCTGATGCACGAAGTTTGTAATTTCTTATTACTTACAGTCATGAGGGTCAGCGAATTGGTTCCTTGTTACTCCATGGTATTTATTAAACCTGTGTAAGGAGTAGCAGGTGTTCAGTAAAACCCTGTTTGATGTAAATTATTGTATTTATCCATATAACAAACCAATAACAAAAGTAATGTACTATAAATAATTATGATACAATATCCAATATCTGTATCATTTATATACCAGGATATTTCTTAATTTTATACATATTAACTCATATGACAATTTTCTTTTAAGTGGATACTATTATAAACTTCTTTAAGGATAAGAAATATAAAGTATGAGAAGATTTAATAATAATAATAGCCATGTTTGGAATCCTAGTCTGTGATGCACGTTAAAATCCTAATCTCTGTGTTGTGTAGACCCCATGAAAAGAACCATGTTTCAAAGTTTCCAATGTTCTACCAGAGAGAGAATGGCCTAAGGATGCAGAAAAAGCATAACATTTTTATTGTATATTTTTATTAATTTTGTGTGCATTTCATACCATATCTTACATATAGACCCCCTCCCCTATCTGCATCCCCTATACCCCACCCACAGGATTTCATACATTCTGTCATATATGTTAAGGCCTATTGAGTCAAGTTTGTGTACCCAGATATCCCTTGCTATGAATTCATCCACTGGAGCCTGTTCAGCATATCTAGTATCCCTCCCTTCACAAAGATCAACTCTCCTTCACTCAGCAGTGATCACCTTCAAATAGTTCCTTGGTTAAGGTTGGGGCTTTGCTGACCATTTCCCCAACTCTATGTTAATTCTTGTCTGATTGAGTTCACATGGGTCTTGTGCATGCTGTCATCATTGCTGTAAGTTCATATGAGCAAGGTCCCAGAAGCCTAGAGAACTCTTAGTTTCCTTATGATCATGCACCACCCCTGGCTTTTACAGTCTTTCCACCCTCTCTTTCACAATGGTCCCTGAGCCCTGTGTGGGTGAGATTTAATATAGGCGTCCTATCCAGGGATACATATTCTGTAGTCTCTTATTCTCTACACTTTGGCTAGCTATGGCAGTCTGTGTTCATAGTCCTTTGTTTCATGAAGAAGCTTCACTGGTGAGAGTTGAGGAATGCATTTGTATTCTCTCTACCCCCTGTTTTACTATGTTCCATGAGCCCTAGGGGTAGAGGTACCATTGTAGATGTGTCACTTAGGGTTGGGCATCTCACAGACATTTGTTTTCTGTGTGTACTGAGTTGTGGAACTCTGTAACAGCCTTCATTTGTTACAGAAACAAGTTTCTTTGATGAGTAATGATTGGTGTACCTGTATGTAATATAAAGATGCATATTTAGCATTCAGTAAGAAATTTTTCTAGGATGTGAGAGACATAGGGGTTTGCGTAGGATCTGTGACTTCCTTACTCATGTGTATTTGGCTATGTTTACAGTGCCACACATGAGTTCCCTCCTATTGACCAGGCTTTATGTCTTATTAGATAGCTGTTGACTACCACCAAGATAAAAGCAGCAGTCCTGCAACACTATATTGTGCCAGTCAATGTGGCTATTAGGCTTTTAAGGTGGAGTTGGACCAATGGTTGGAGTTCTGCCTTAGCAGCTTGTATGGCATCCTCCAGAACTATGGGAACTAGTCTTCAGAGAGAAGTCTTCAGTTCCAGGTCCAGTGCTTCAAACCCTGTGTCCAAGTTAGGTCCCGTCTTAAGCATAGGGTCTTACCCTCAAGTTCTTGAAGGGCTGGGACAATAGCCTGTGTTATTTTGGGAGTCTCTTGGATTACCATGACCAACAACTCAGGTGGAGGTTTCTCCTGTTTGACCCCGTGTTTCTTGTTATATAGCCTTCAGTTATATACAGACACTCATGCAAAGATACTCTACGTGTATTTTTCAATAGGCGTTTGAACTAATAGATTTTCCTCTCCTTTGTTTTTCATACAACCTAAACATTTTTATTACTCCTCTTTCTCCCCCTGTCTAATTTTCCTTCTTCTACTCAATTAATGTACCCATTTTTCCCATTTTCCCCTTGATAATACCTATCTCCAATTATCCCCTCTCTTGAACTACTTCTTCCCCTTTACCCCCATGGTTCCTTGTATATCCTTCCTACCTTCCCAGTTAAAAACCCCAATTTCTCAATTTTTTCCATTTCTCCCTTGATAATACCTGTCTCTTGGCTCTACTCTCTTTCTTTTTCTTTACCTCCATAGTTCCTTTCCATTTTCCTGCCTCCTGTGGTTGCATCAGGTTATATACTCACATACAAGGTTTTGGTTCTATGAGTTACAAATAAATTTCTTGATTTCTTCTTTCCTTACTGCTGAGTAGAGCTCCATTGTGTAAATGTATCACATTTTTATTAACCATTCATCAGTTGAGGGACATTTAATTTGCTTCTAATTTTTAGTTATTGTGAAAATAGCAGCAACAATCATGAATGTACAAATACCGCTGCAGTAGGATGAGTTCTTTGGGTATATTCCAAGGAGGAGTGGTATAACTGGATTAAATGGTAAAGTCATTTTTTTAGGGTTTTTTTTTTTTGTCTTTTTGAGACAGGGTCTCTCTGTAGCCCCAGCTGCCCTGTAACTCACTTTGTAGACCAGGCTGGCCTTGAACTCACAGAGATCCACCTGGCTCTGCCTCCCAATTGCTGGGATTAAAGGCGTGTGCCACCACTCCCAGCATTTTTTTAGTTTTTTAAGAGTTCTCCACACTGCTCTCCATAGTGGTTGCATGAGTTTGCAATTATTTTAAAAGGTCAGTCTGAAAGACTTTATAGGTTTTTGCTGGATCAAGAAAAATAATTTCATTTTATAAAGATGATGGTTAAATAATAAATAATAAATAAATAATAAATAAATAAATAGGAATACAGGGTAAGAATTAACCTGAGAATCCAGTACTGGATGAATGATTAAATGACTACACATATATTATTCAGGAATATAAAGGCTAAAATTCTGTCCTGTGATACAACATGGATGGCCGTGGCAGACGCAATGTCAGACACAGAATTGCAAACAATTCTCAATGTCAGTCATAATATAATAAAAAAAAAGGTTTATCTCACAAAAGCCAAATGTAGAGGGGTGGTTACTGAGACTAGGGAAGATGTGAAGGGCTCTGGGGAGAGACAGGACTAGCAGTTACAGCTGTTGTTGAGGTGGAACAGCTTCTGGTGCCCTGTTGGCACTTTGAATATAATCAACAATAATGTACTATATACCTCTCCAGTGTTCAGAGGTGAGGGATTTGAATGCACTCACCATTAGTAAAGGATTAATATTTAAGATGACTGGTATACTAATTGCTTCAAATTGAAAATATTAAATTAAGTACAATTAAAAATATCAACTTTGAACCTGGAGAGATGGCTCAGAGTTTAAGAGCACATGTCTATCAACTGTAACTCCAGTTCCAAGGGATCTGACTACCTCTTTTGGCCTCTGTGGGCATTACACATACATGTGCACTTATCTACATGCAGAGAAAACACTCATGCACATAAAATAAAAATAAAGAATAACATTATATCTCATAAGTATATGCAAATATTATGCTGATTAATAAGTAGGATATGTATTAATTTACTTATAGTACATCAAATGTTTCAACTATACTTACTTACCTGAACTCATTCTCTGCTTTTATTGAAAAACTTCTTGTCAAGTATCAAACTGAAATTCCTCTGACTTCCAGATAAATCACTCTGGATATGTTGTTAAGTATCTATCATTCAGAAACTCAGCCTTCTATCTGGCATAGTGTCTTTTCTACATTATTTTGTTTGAGTGAAAAGCCAATATGTGTATTGGAATAGCAAACATATGCACATAACTTTTTTATTATTTGCACATTTTGCTTTTTTATTTAGGGAACAGAGCCCTCTTGAAATTTGAAGAGATGGTTCATCCAGATCTCTAAAGGCTCAATGTTCAGTTTGCAAATTTTAATGACACTTGTGCTCAAACGGTTTTGGAGTATTTTGTCATAACATGCTAACTGCTTTTAAATTCAGCATAATGTTGTATGAGACGTTCCCTTGTGAAAATAGCTTTGGAATAAATCTACATGATGAAAACGTCTTCCCAAAAGATTATAGTCAGGTTCATGGTAAAAACAAAACAAAACAAAGCAAAAACAAACAAAAATACCTCCAAATAAAGTAGGTCTCCTTATTTTTTAGGGAGCTTATGGGGAATTGAATTTAAAAAAACAAACGTGCTAATGTACCTTTCCTGGTTCATTCCATTTTATTCTGACATAACCTACAACGAATTGGCAAATCTTATTGGGGTCACAATATATAGGAAAGTTAGGTTATCTGTGCCCTCTCCCTTTTAATTCTTTTGTTTGTTAAAGAGATATTTATAATAGAGTTCTTTAAATACAAAATGAGCCTAAATTCATTTGTAGCTAATCAAAAGTAAAGAGCAGTTGGTACTTTGGACAAGTTCCTGAGTATCTATCAACAACAGCATGATTTTATCTAACATTTTAAAAGCTTTTATTGGGGGCTGGAGAGATGGTTCAGCAGTTAAGAACACTGGTTGTTCTTATAGAAGACCTGGGTTCGAATCCCAGCACCCACATCGCAGCTAACAACTGTCCATAATTACAGTCCCAGGGGATCTGACAGCCTCTTCTGACCTCCGCGGGCATTGCACAACATGGGTGCACTACCTACGGGCAGGCAATACACACATACACATAAAATAAAAAAAATAAAATATTTTTAAAGCTTTTATTGTGTTCTGCAAACTAAAACATAAAATTAAAGAGAAAAGAGATCTCTTCTTTAATGATATTGAAATTTTGGAAAGAACAAACTATGTAATTAATCACCACAACATTATACATTTGTTATAATGAAGATACTCCATCCTATTTAGGATTCAAACATTCTCAGAGAAGACAGAATAACAACTAGCCTCCAAATGAAAGAATAAGTCAGCTTGCTTGGTGCAGAACAAAGAGAAAGCGTTTTAAACAAAAGGTTGGAAGTTTAAATGCATATGGAGGCTATTTGGGTATAAATGTGGAATATGAGTATTTTAATATAGCTGAATTTTAAATCATCAAGGGAAATGGTAAAAATAGAACACTAAACTGATACTAAATCACAAATTCATATGGTCACAATAAATATTTTGAACCTAGCTTTCAGAAAATGAGAAATATTTTATAACATCTGAGTGAAGACAGACATAATCATAGAGAACGCTGATGAGGAGGAGGAAGTTTTGCTATGAATACAAAATGTCATTAGAATAAAAAGAACAATATGAACACACAGTTTTACTGTGTTACATAGCTTTGTCGTTGCTGTGAAAATTTGTGAATGAAGGTTTACAGGATAAAGGCTTATTTTGGCTTACAGTCTCATATGTTAAATCCATCATTACAGGAGGGTAGGGTATCAGGAACTTACCTACCTCAGGTGACCAGGAAGCAGAAAAAGAGAGAAACTGAGAGGGCAGTGGGAGAGGGAGAGAGAGATTAGGAGGAAAATGAAGAGACTAAAGTTGAGAGAGAGAGAGAGAGAGAGAGAGAGAGAGAGAGAGGCCTGCCTTCAACATTGCCTCGCCACCAAAAGTTTCCATCACTTCCCAATCCTTCTAGCACATATGAATCTATCATTGGATTAAAATCTGAAGACAGAGACACCACAATGCAGTCACCTTTGTACAACCTGACTTCTGTACAGGTCTTTGCATTGTTAAGCAAACCTTTAACACAAGAGACCTGTTTTGGGGGGAGGGGTAGGCAGAGACACTTCATATTCAAACCATACCATTTGTCAAACTATTCAAAGTAAAATATGACAACAGTCAAATGAAAATGTAATGAAATAAATATCACTCAGATGCAAATAAGCAGAAGTTGCGTATGAATAAATTGGTAGTGCCATAAAAGTCAGCTATCAGACTTGTGTTTGTTGACATTCAAAGACAGGCAGCCTAAGGAGAAAGTTGTATAGTAAATGATTAAAAGTAGAAAGAAAGATTCAAGTATGCTTTGGTCAGTTTTATTATGAAGATCTTTAACTGATGAAAATGAAGAAAATAAGTTACCGAGGGGTGCACAGTCCAAACTGACACATGTACAATACAACCTCTACACCTAAGGCTCAGGGAACTAGGCAGAGCAGGAGCCAAAAGACTGTATGAACCAGAGGGCCGGGATGTCTGCAACTAGATAGCGGTTTTCACACATGAGAGGGAAGCTCCATCCATGAAATCTCAACAATATGGTTGCCTAAACAAGACCTGCTCAATGACAACACCAGTGAATGGAGGAACTATCACATGGCCCCACAAGCAGATGAAGGGGTTGGAAGATGCTAAGGGAGGGCAAATCACTTTTCTTTATGACCCAACTCCTTAATAGGCGATCTCTTCCCAAATGGTCAGTCCTAAATACATCCTAATCACATGTATACACAAACACAAGTGAATGGACTGAGTACGTTATAAATATAACTACATATATGCATGTATAATATATAGACACTTATATACACACATATGCATAATTCTGTAATAACAATAACTGAAGAATAGATGATGAAATTGAAAGGAAGTGGGGTGGCATCGGAGGAACTACAGGGGAGAAGAGGGTGGAAATGATCTAAATACAGTATTTATGCATGAAATTACCAAAGAAATAAAAAATAAAGAGACTGAAGCCAGGTTAAATGGAGTTGAAGAATTCTACATAATTGCTCTGAGAAACATTCTTTTTGCTATCTGGTGAGTCCAAAGTGGGAACCAAAAACAAACACGAAAACTGACAGTGCTGACTGTCCTAACCAGATCCTTGCAGGTGTGAGTGTTGAGCTTCCTGTGCTGATTTAGAGTGCCTGTGTTTTACTGAGAGTTTTATTGACATCTGCGGTTCATCAACTTTCCTTTGTGAATACAATAGTTAAGCCCTTGTCCATGACATTTGGAGAGGACAGTTAGGAGAAAAGAACCATGGAATAGATTTCAGGAATAAAGACAGACATTTGCTATACATATATTTTAGACCCAGGCACTTGCTAATGGTGCATAAGGACCATCACTGAACTACAAGTACATGTATTTATTGAATAATACTTTTCTCAAATATTTGGCTACTAAATTCTTTTATATTTTTAAGTGTGTTTTACGTATAAATTTTACTGAGGCATAA
Source organism: Nannospalax galili (assembly GCF_000622305.1). Taxonomy (NCBI): domain Eukaryota; kingdom Metazoa; phylum Chordata; class Mammalia; order Rodentia; family Spalacidae; genus Nannospalax; species Nannospalax galili. The sequence goes on along the minus strand of NW_008342393.1, from coordinate 7,856,144 downwards.
AATTCATATACATAAATAGCATACCATATACTGTTTCAGAACATGATTTTTTTCAAGCATGTGTTGCCATCTTAAATATATCTATCTATTCAAACTTTATTTTGATTTTTATGGCAGCAATATTCATAATCACTTTCTCTGTCTCCTTTGATATACAGTCTAGACTTGCTGTCTAGGGTAAGGCTGTGCTCCAAAGCCCGTAAGAACTTCATATTCCTAAGAGGAGCTTAGCACTCACTAATGGATGCTCCTCTATCTTCCCTCCCATTCTTCTCCCAATCAACCTCCATGACATCCATACCTTTATAGTCTACATTTGAATGTGATCATGTGGTGCTTGTGTTTCTGTGTCAGATTAATTTCCCTTGACACAAAGATCTCCAGTTTCATCTTTGTTGTCACAAACAAAAGGATTTCATTGATGATTATACCTGAGTAGTAGTCTACCATGTGTATATACCACATTTTCTTATGCATTGTCCAAACTTTTTTAATCTTTATTTCAAGACTGAACATAGTCTATTCCTGGTACATTACAGCATAAGGGAATTCATGGAAGTGATGAAGTCAAAATTCATTTCCAATCATAAATGTAAATCTGAGGAGTGAGAAGATGGTTCAGCAGATAGGAGGACTTGCTGCTTTTTCAGAGGGCCCAGGTTCAGTTCCCAATACCTACATAGAGTGCTGCACAACCCCCTGTAACTCCAGCTCCAGGTAATCTGATGCCCCTTTTGGCCTCTGTAAGCACCTAGCTGCACATGGTGCACATTTACACACTCCAACACACACACACACACATACACACATACATAAAAATTAAATAAATCTTTAAAAATAATGTAAGTCTGAAAAATATAAAGTGTATATTTTAAAATAAAATCTGCCCCCCGGCCTCCAAATCTTTAGGAACTGTTTTCTGGAAATTAGTACAGAGACCTAGAACTACAGTAACTCTCCTTTCTTCTCATTTTACTTTCTATTTTTAGACTTAAGAGTGAAAAGGAAGAAGATAGAATTACTTTATGTTTCATTTCCTTTTTTTCTCTTTGTCCTTTGGATTTTCAACAGAAGAGCTCTAGGGAGTATCAGAGAGTCCAATTCTTTGTAAAAGAATTTTCCTCAGTTTTGGAGCCCAAAGGAGAATTAAAACAGGAAAGAAAGAAAAATGAGCCGAATGCCCTTTTCACAAACACCCTGACCACTGCGTTAGTCGTTGTTCACAGAGTCATGAGGTCTCATACGGGGACGACAGGAGAAACTTCCTAGAGATGCTTACTTATGCCTTAAGTATAAATCACTCTAGTCAGGATAAACCTGAAAACAGCTTAAGTGTTTTGTTTTGTTTGTTTTTTTCTTATCTACCTTCCTGTTTTCTTTTACTCATCTGTTCCTCAATGTGTACGTGATTTCTTTTTATTCAAAATAACATATTTTTGGAAAACCTAGTTTGCACATTAAAGACAAGAACAAAACATTTATAATGTGAAGATCATGTCCTTGAGATGTTCAAAGTGTGAAAGTGGTGGGTGGCTGGGAGAGATAGAGTATGTTTATAGGAAAGCGAAGCATGCTGATGCAGCCCTGGGATCTCAGCACTCTGGAGGTGAACAAGGAAGAATCGTACTTCAAAGTCATACACAGAAATAGTTCTAGACAATCTTGGGCTACATGAGACTCTGTCTCAAAAAATTTAATAATATGCCAGGCAAGATGGCACACACCTTTAACCCCAGCACTCAAGAAACTGAGGCAGGCAGATCTCTGTGAGATCAAGGCCAGCCTGCTCTACATAGAGAGTTGCAGGCCAGCTCAGGCTACAGGGCAGCCCTGTCTCAAAAACAGAAACACAGTTAATAATATATTCATAGAAAAAATAGTATAAAATCTGAAAATGCCAGTTACCCAGTATAGAAAATTATTCTTGGATTTCAATGGTTGTAAAGATCACATTGGATTTGTGTTCACCAAAGTAATCTCAAAAGAAATAAAAATATTTTTTTCTAATTTTTAAAAGAAATATAGAAAAGAACTGAGATTTCTCTTTTAATATTAGTAGAACCATTTCATTATTTTCCAAGAGATCTTTTGAAATAGAGAATGTACACTGAATTTTTATTGAAAAAGATATGTATTGAATAATAATTCCTACAAAATGTCCTATCTGATATAGACAGCTATAGTTGTTCTTTACAAATGAAATGATTCACAAGGACATGTGTTTAAGAGGGCACAGGTGTTTTTAGAAGACTGTGTATAAAAGTCTATAATTCATTACGTATTTTAAAGATATTTTTAGAGTATGTTTGAAAATGGGAGACAGAAAGTAAATTCTTCTTGGGGGAAGATTTCACAAAGTTAGCATGACAGGATACAAGCTTCCAGAAGAACTGCTTAGAACACAAACTAATTAAATATTATGACTATTGTGATAGTAATATAGCTCAGAATACACCATTTGCATGACACCAGAACAGCCTGGGTTCTATCATTGACTCTATGTATTTATATTATGTATGTCACATATAATATCTTTAAATCTCGTAGTTGAATAATAATTGCATTAGCATTTCAGTATTAAATAAAAGTAAAATGATCCAAGAATATTCTATGCTAAAACATTAACTTTTTTAGCCAAAAACAATACAAAAGGTGTCACATACTTATGTGCGTGCACCGAAATTCATAATAAACAAGAAATCTGCCTGAAGCCTTTGCATTCTAGTAGGGGAACTGGTTGCTGAGCAGATGAACAAATAAAAATAGAATTTTAGAAAATGAAGCAAGATTCATCAAGAAATAAGGAGCAACTGGGACATGCTCTAGAGAAGTGCGTCAGAGTGTAATTCTTTTATTAAGTCAGGCTTATTGAATTGCTGTTTGCATCAGAAAAACCTTTTGCTATTAATTGGAAAATAATTGTATATGTGTATTGGTACAATGTGAAGTTTTGATAACTGTATGCATTTTGTGGAATGGTGATATTAACTAATTGGTTTAATCTAATTGATGCTATTTGCTGTGGCTAAATAGGTGTACATCCTGTGATGCAACCACTGTATCCAAAAGTTCTTATTGGATATAAAAGTCTAATTTCTGAAATGCATTGGCTCCTCCTGATGGTGAACTTGATTGGACTGTGAACTGCCTGCTCCTTTAGTTCAGTACATCATTGACTGTGGTTCTGTGGGTATTCCAGAAAATATTAAATAACAAAGGAAGAAAGACCCACCCTCAATGTGGGTTTCACAGTCTTTGGAATGTGGTTGAAGGTGCAGGAAAGTGTGGACGTGGACAAAGCTTGCAGTCAGAAGGAGACTCCCCTCTCCCTGCAGAAGTCCTGTGTGTTTCACAAGGGAGACAGAAAGTAAATTCTTAAAAGAAATTTCATAGAAAATTTAAATATATAAAGAAGTTATAGTCAGTCAATGGATGCTGTTGGCAACTGCAGTTCTAGGGGTATAGGGTACCTTTAGCCTCTGCAGCAACTTCTACTCATGTACAGATACCCACATACAAACACATGCACATACACATAATTTAAAAACTAAGTAAGTTTAATCTTATCAAAAAAGCCACCTGACTTCATGTAGAGTATACACCCACGGTTCAACTTACAAATGAACCTTAATTACTTACCTACCTTCACAAAGTCAAGAATATTAGCAAAGAAAATAAAGAAAAAAAGGAAAAAAATCTCCGATGTCAGCAGTTGCATAATATAAAACCGTATTGTATTTGGCAAATTATATGTGAGTTAAGTGAAAAATGGTTTTCATCAGCAAGAAAAAAGTGAATTTTAGTGACAGGTACTCAATATTTTGAAGAATAGTAAAATATGAAACCTAAGCATCCCTTAGGTGTTAACTGGGAAATTCATTGCAGGCTGTCAGTCAACATAATTGACATAAAGATAAAATAAAATCTATTCTAATAAAATGCTGAGCATCAGTGTTAATAAAACATGGCAGCAAGTTCAGAGTCTCTGACGTTTTCTAAATGCAAGTCCTCCTGTGCTTATGCAAGCGTCTGTGTCTGAAGGGGGCTTTCACATAGACTTTTAGGAGAAATTGGAAGTTCTGACTCCATCAAGATTAAACAGAGCTCTATACATTGATGTGGAAAGAGGACCATGATAAAATATCCAGTGTGCCTGAAGGACTTTTGTCATTCTTGTGCGAAGTAAGACTTCTCTTAACACAGAAACAGCAATAACTACTTGATGGTGCTGTAGGGTTTTCTTCCACAGATTTGTATAGTCTCTATGTCTCTATTAATGTGCAGATTATCTTATTGTTAAAGGCATTTTTCCATGAGTTTTTAACTTTCCTCACTATTTGCACTGCAAAGACAGCCATTTTGAATCATCTCTCTCCGTGAAGGTCAGAGTCCTGATTCATGTCATTTCTGTGTTTTGGAATAAACACTTTGTTGGATGTTTTTTCACAAAACGTTTCCAAGTCTACGGACTAACTATTTTCTTAACTGTTTACTTAGGACTTGTGCTCTGGCCTCTCACCCTGTGTTACATTTAGTTGCGGTATTTCAGGTGTTCCTTATATGCTCCAATTGGTCCTTTGTTTTTTTATTTTTGGGGCTGGTACTGAGTATTGAATCTGGGGCCTTGCGCGTGCTAAACCAGTGCTGTACTACTTCGTAAACCTACACGGCATGTGTTTCCTAGAATTTTATTGGATTTCTGTTTGCCGGTTCCTCATAATTAAGAGGGGCTATGAATTTTTAGGAGGAACACCCACAAATAAAGCAGTGAGTACTACCTGGGCACATGACAAAGACTACTTGATGTCAGACAGTGTGTTGACTAGGTGATAGTAAACTTGTTAAACTAGATCACATGGCGACAGTGGTTGCTGTTTTGTTTTGTTTTCCATTTGCTAAGCTTCTATTTTTTTTTAAATCTTTTTGTCAAGTATGTTAGGATGTCGTGTGTGTGTGTGTGTGTGTGTGTGTGTGTGTGTGCATGTGTGTATGTGTATGTGGTGGGCATATATGCATGTCTGTTGGATGGGTGTGCATGGATGTATGTGCACTTGAAGAGGACATAGGTTGATTCTGGATTTCTTTTCATCACTCTCCCGTTATATACTGAAGCAGCATCTGTTACTCGAACATAGCACATACTGATTCATCTATTCCAGTTTGCCAGGTTGCTCTAGGAATCCCATCTCTGCCTTTCATGTGTTGGGATTACAGAGATTACAGAAAGGCCTTCACATCCACCTGGCATTTATGTGGGGGAGGGACAACCAAACTCCTGTCCTCATGCATGTTGGGGCAACTGCTTTACACGCTGAGCCATTTCCATAGCTCCTGTCTTATCATCTTCAGGTCTTTTTTTCAAAATGTATTTCCTCTTTTCCTTTAAGATATAAATCTGAGGCCTATTTTTAGTACATTAAAATATTTTATTCAAAATCTATTCATAGCTTTGCATCATTGCATACCATGTGTGTGGTCACCACAGCAAACATAGGTAATTGATCTGTGATTTCAGAGCCAGAATGGCACATGGTTTTTTCACTTTTACTTATTATTTTCTGTGGCATTTCAAACTCATTCAAGTTAAAGAGGAATTTTAGAAACATGGTTAGTTGATATTTATACTTTATTTTAGTGATGCTTCCCCTAATTTGGTACAATTCATCCTCGGAATTTATTTGAGTGTATTAACTAATTTATTTTTTTGTTATTTTGGGGGGGAGGTTTTTTCCCATTTTTTTCTTTTTTTAAATTTGTTATTTACTGAATGTTTGTGTATTTCATACAGAACATCTTAATCTTCATTGCCTTTATAATCCCGTTCCCATTGGCACACTCCCATACTCCCATAGCCCTCACCCCCACCGCCCCACACTGGAATCCACACATTCTGTCATTTGTGTTATGGCCTCTTATGTCAAGTTAGTGTCCCCAGGTGTCCCTCAGTGCAAGTTCATCTCCTGAGGCCTAGTCAGCTTATCTAGGATCCCTCACTTTAGGAAGATCAGCTCTTCCTCACCCAGCGCACTGGAGGGATCAAAAGGCCCTAGTCCAGCTACTTAGGAGTTCCTGCAGAACCCCAAATCATGTGAGAATCAGATGCTCTCAGATTTCCTCCCAAGGTTTGGATAACCTTTTAAGCAGGCACAGTACAATTTGGGAAGCTTGCTAGTGGAGGCTGGACTCAAGTGATCTCAAGCAGTCTGCAAACGTCTGGATCCCTACCAAAGCACAGGGAAGCCTAACCCTGCAGCAGTGGGAGGGGCTGTAGGCAATCACAATGTAGGGGGATGGACAAGGCAGGATTCAGAAAACTCACCACAATGAGGAGGTTCTCTTGTATAGTCCAGAGAGCTGGGGTGCTAAGAGTAAAAGCAGGCCTATGCCCAAGGCTAGCAAGAAAACAGGATGTGGGGTTGGGGAGATGGGAGTTACTCAGGTTGTAGAGGAGTCAAAGCACCATGGGTGGGATCAGACTTACCAGTGAAGAAGGCTGATCAAGGCAATTTAAGGGAGGTTAGGGTTGTGGACAACCAAGGTAGAAGGCTAGTCTCAGGAGTACAAGGGCTGGTTGTGGCTGGGGACAGCCTATGAAGGTTCTAAGAAACCAGTCTGAAAAATTGAACAGGTCTGAGTAAAAGGAATCAGAATGTAGTTGGTGAGTCTGGACTAAGAAGGTAGCCCAGTGATCTGGTGTGCTAAAACCAAAAGTGTGTTTGTGCCCAAGGACAGAAGGAGAACAGGATGAGGGATTGGGGAGACTGGGTTTGTGGGAAGGATCAGATTTACCAGGGACAAAGGCTGGTCTCAGGAATCCCAGGCAAGCTGGGAGTGGGGACAGCCAGGATGCAATGAAGGTCTCAGGTGTGCAAAGGCAAACTGTGGTGGGGACAGCCTGTGAAGGCACTAAGAAACTAGACTAAAGGACTGAGCTGGTCCAAATGCAGGGGATCAGGATGCAGTGGGCAGGTCTAGGCTAAGAGTGTAATCCCAAGAGCTGGGGTGTCTATGCCCAAATTTGGAAGGAGAACAGGGTGTGGGGCGGGGAGATTGGATTTGCCCAGGTTTTGGAGGAGTCAAAGCACAGTGGGTGGAATCGAGTGCATTTATTCTTTAAAAAAATGAGTAAAAATGCCAACTTGAAATTCAAATAAAAACCAAGGGATTTTCTGTAGAGTTTTAATTGATAGGTAATTTGGTATTCTCTGACTTCTGCTTCCCTTAAATTCCATGGATGCCTGCGTTTTTGTTAGGTTAATTTTTATAAGTTTTATTCTCAGTCCTTGACATGAATGAATGTCAATTATATACTTGTTAGTTCATTTTCATGGCAAGGATGATTTGTGCACGCATGCGTCTCTCTCTCTCTCTCTCTCTCTCTCTCTCTCTCTCTCTCTGTGTGTGTGTGTGTGTGTGTGTGCATGTAAGTAGTGTTGACTCAAAAATGATTTATGATTTAGTTTAATTCCAGACTACTTGGATGAACAGCAAAGCAGTGAAAACATAGGCAATGACAATGGTATAGGTATGGGTGAACAGTTCATACAGAATAATTAACATTAATTTATATTTTTGAATAATGATAAAATGGGAATATATCTAGAATAACTGTTTAGTCTAAATCATTTGTTTCATACAAGAACACATTGATGAGTTGTTTTCTAGGGATAGAATCAGAAAATTTTCTTAATGTATCAGGAATTTGTGATCACAGTGTGTTGTATAGTATATATGTAGACTCATGTGTATTCAAGTAAAAAATATTCTTATACGTAAATTTATATGACTTTATATGCATATACTTATATTGTAGACAAAAACTTATGTGTGTGTAAAATATTTATATATTATAGATATATGAAATTCACATAAGGGGCTGGAGAGATGGCTCAGCGGTTAAGAGCACTGACTACTCTTACAGAGGACCCGGGTTCAATTCCCAGCACCAACATGGCAGCTACGAACCATCCTACAGGTGTTTTTATATGCATGCAGGCCTTTACACTCATACACATAAAATAAAAATAATAAATAAAATACTTTTTAAAAATTCACATAAATACATGGAACTTGTCCCCAAATTACATGTGCATATACATAAATGTATTAAGTATATGTTATTAAGAATATTTCCTTTATATTAAACTGTGTTTCATATGCTCTGGGCATTTTTATTACACTTCATTTATTTATTTTGTGTGACTTTGTGGAGCATGTCTATGCCGTGCTGCACTGGGTGAAATCAGAGGGCAACTTGCTGGAGTCAGCTTTCTCCTTCCGGCATGTGGATCCTAGGGACGAAACTCAGGTTCTCATACTTGTAGCATATACATTTCCCACTGAGCCATACCTCTGGCCTGGGCATTCTGCTAGAGCTCTTTTGATATTAACATGGTTTACATTGAAAAAGGTGTGTCTATTCTATATTTAGATATTCTAGGCTGTGAACAGCAGAATAAAACTACACAAGTAAAATGGTCGTATTTTTCATCTACGTGCAATCCATTGATTTCTTCCCTGGAAGTATATACATTTAAAACTATTATTCAAATTTATTTATTTGTTATTCTAGGAAACAATTTGATGCTACCAAAATATTGTATTTAAAATGTAAAAGTTTCTGGAATATCAGATAAATTCATTAATATATCTGCAGTGCTTCATAAATATTCTTAGCTTATTAATTCTGGGTCAGCATTTACATAATGCCTACACTGTCCCAAAAATATACCTGTAACATTTGGGTTTTAATGTTGAACACTAAAATCAGCATAAACATAGTTCACATTCTTAAAATAAATCAACTTTTATTTAGAAGCAGTTAATCCTTGTCGTCAAGAAATGCTGATTTTTTAAAGTAATTTAAAATATAATTTCTCTGTGGATTTTAAATACACTGACATAGGCTATGCCAAACAAAATCAACTCTGCTTGGGCAAATGAATGACACACTTCATATAGCCTGAGAACAAATTGCTATAGACTAATGTCATTTCACTTATAATCTATTACAATCCAATGTGTATATTATCAGAAAAAATTTGAAACCTGAAGTTAATGGAAAGGCACTATCTATCAGATGAGAAAGCACTGAGTGGCATTTATAAAGTGCTAGGGTATCTTGAAAGTAAAATGTATAGTGAAGGAAATAATTAAATGTGATTATTAGTATTTCCACAGAAACTACACTTTATTTTCCACTTTTCTACAATCATTATACCTGAATACATCAAGGTTATCTGCACAGTTGATGAACACTACAGGTGCATCCGTTACCATATATATAGCGTATTACAGAAATTGAAATAATTATGCATCACAGAGATATAATCCCTAGTTCATGGTTCTATCCTTCCATGTTACAAATGAGACTAATGTGCCTGGAACCTACTTCAAGTTTTAGGACAATCCTGGTAGGCGACATAGTACGACAGAACAATTCCCAGTGTTTAAATTGTGAAACTGAGTAGAGGGGTGTGTTAAGTGACTTTCAGGGGAATACTCAAATACAAAGAAGGCAATACTAAAAGTCAATTTCAGATACCAGATGCTCATTTGTAAGGAAGTGATAGTTTTTCTTAAAATGTCTGCACACACATGTTCATGTGATGACACATGCACAACTTTTATATGAAAATTCAGCATTGCTCACTAGCTAAGAGCATAAAAAATTGAGCTCACTGGTTTCACATACTGGCTTGCTACTTAATCAACACATCTCATAGAACTGTTATCTGGGCCATCATCCAGAGGTAATAAAGATATGTACACAAGTGAGTTATAATAATATGTTGATGCGTTTGAACAAAAGTCACATGTTTGCTCAAAAGTAATGGGTTCTGTCATCATCATCATCATCATTGTTTCCTGCTATGGAAAAACTATGTATTTTTTCTGCCATGCATCTTCTTCTTGATAAAATGAAAATTTGAAACAAATATTAATAAAATAAATGGGAGTTAAAACCAGAGATTTTATATAATATAGGATAATAGTGTCTCAACTATAAAGCAAAATTTAATAAAATCAACATTTTTCTTTGTAGGTGTGTATAATACAATAATATTTTATGCAACATTTGTATGCCTGTTGGAGGATTTGAACATATACAACTTCTCAGTTTCTATAGCCTACCCTTTCTCTGGAGGTTTTAATATTTCTGAATTTTGTTTCAATGATTCCTTTTTAAAATTTATTACACTTTTATGCTATATACAGAAAATGTACCCAATATGTAAATGTCAGGGAAACATCACAAAATGAAGATCATACCACCAGAAGACCATAATACAACTCAAGGAATTGAATAATAACAGTTGCTCAGTTTATCTCTACTGCTTCAACACAGAAGGATGGCCATCATCCTAACTCTTTCTTGAATCTATTCTTCACTTTTCTGTATTTTTATTAATATATAGAAATTATACCTTAAGACATAACATACCTTAACAATCAGTATTGATAACTTTGGTCATTGACAAGTTCATACATGTTTATAATGTATTCTGATTAATCTTCCCCCACACCCATTCATAACTCCCTCCCATATCTTTCAAAACCCCCTCATCATTAGCAGTCCATTTTCCAGATTCATGACATTCTACTTCTTCAAAGTATTTTATTGAATTCTCCTGCATTTCATAAAAACCATTTTAATCACTTTATACCCACTACCCCATCCACACCCTCCATAACCCCCACTAGACTTCATACATTCTGTCATTTATGTTAAGGCATAACAAATCAAGTTAGTGTACCCACATGTCCCTCAGTGCAACTTCATCCCCTAGGGCCTAGTCAGCCTATCTAGAGTCATTCCCTTAGGGAAAATCAGCTCTCTCTTATCCAGCAGTAAAAAACTGTCATTGTCAATATTTCTTCAGGTAAGATTGGAGTCTGTTTCCCATTTCCCCAGTTCTATGCTGGGTTTTGTCTGCTTGAGTTTGTATGGGTCTTCTGTATGTTTTCAATATTGCTGTAGGTTCATATGAGCAAGGTTCTAGTAGCCTCTAAGACTCTGTTTCTATATGGTCATTCACCTCCTCCCCTGGCTCTTATCATCCTTCTGCTCCCATTTCCGGAATGTTCCCTGATCCCTGGGTGGGTGAAATTTAGTGTAGGAGCCCTTAGCCTGTAGACACTTATTCTCCGTGCTTAGGATATTTATGGCCTTTTGTGTTCATTGCCCTCTGTAGCATGAAGAAGCATCATTGATGAGAGTTGAGAGATGCGTTAGTATTCTCTCTGCCCCTTGTTCCACTCTGCTCCATGAGCCTTAGGTGTAGAGAGGTTCCATTTTGATGTGTCCCATTTTGATGTGTCAACATCTCAAAGACACTTATTCTCTGTGTGTGACAAGTTGTAGAACTCTGTAATAGTCTCAGACTGTTGGAAACATTTTTTGATAAGTGATGACTGGCATACTTGTCTGTAAATATAAGGATCCATATTTAGCATGTAGCAAGAAATTACATTTTTCTGGTGATGTGACAGTCTTGAGAGGTTTGCAGTGCCACACATTAGTTCCTTCCTATCTAATTGGACTTTAGTTCCAATTAGATAGCTGTTGTTTTTGCCCAAGATAAAAGTGCTACTACTGAAACGATACAGTTTGCTGTGCTGGTTATTGCTGTGGTTATTAGGCCTTAAAGCTGGGGTTGTGCCATTGCTTGGTGATCTCCCTTAGCAGCTTGCAGAGTGTCCTCCACAACTTTGAGAGCTAGCCTTCAAAGAGGTGGCATCCAGGTCAATTCTAGCATCATTGTTCCAAGTACTGAGTCTGAAATATGTCCTGTCTTCAACAATAGGGTCTCACCTTCAAGTTCTGGGAGGCAATCAAGGACTGTGTCAATAGCCTGTATAACTTTGGGAATCTTCTGGACTACCCTGACCAACAACTCGAAGGGAGGTTTCTCCTGTCTGGCACTCCTTTTTGCATACCATTCAGCTACACACATGGGCAGACATAGAGCTATTGTATGTGTAATTTCTCAGTAGGCTTTTGAATTAATATATTTCCCTCTGGTTTTTCACACCAGCTAGAGGATTAATTATCTCTCCTTTCTCTCTCCCTGTCTAACCATCCCTTCTCTCTCCCCAGTTCAAGTACCTCCATTTTCCTCATTTCGTGCTTGATAGTGCCTGACTTTTTTCTGACCCATTTAGTTTATACAGGACCATCTCTGTGATCACTGGATTGGAGCTCTCCACTGGAGCATGATGAAGTCACCAGTAGATACACAACTGAAGGCCATGACTCCCACCTGTTCCTCAATCCATCAGCAGCAGATAGTTCAGCAGTGAGGGGTAGGACTCCTGGTTCCTTCACCATGGTTGACTGCCGTCGGCATTGTTCTTGTGCAGCCCCACAGCAAGTGTCTGCGGTGTTATGCGTTCATGGTTTCAATGACAGTATCTTTCTAAGATGGGTTCTTTGGTCCTTCCCCCTATCTTTCTGCTCTTACATACTTTCTGCATTTACTTCAGCAGTTTCCTGTCCACAAAGGAAAGGAATAATTTTTAAAGTACATTTAAATGAAGTTATGTAATATCTGTAATATGCTTAATTTCTTTTATTCAGTATAATGTCTGTCAGGTGAATCCAGGTTAATGGGGTGAGTGCGTGTGTGTGCAGCTGTGCTAGTGCGTACACGTACATGTGTGTGCTTGTGGAATTCAGGTGTCTTTCTTAGCAGCCCTTTCTTGGCTGCCTTATACCACAGGCTTTGTGACAGTGTCTCCCACTGAACTTGGAGCTCATTGACTGGGCTAGGCTGGCTGAGCAGTGCATCCCACAGTTCTTACTGTGTCAGCCTTCCCCCACTGCTGAGTTACAGAGTGAATCACTGTGCCCAGCTACATATGATGCTGGGGATAAAAAATCAGTTCCTCATGTGTACATAGCAAGGATTAACTCCCTGAGTCATCTCCCCATCCTTCAGGTTGTTCTTTTATTTTCAGAGAGCACTGGCACATTTGCAGCAGCATTTCTGTCTTATTCAGTGAGTATAGCTACAAAGAAGCATCATGGCCTGGACAGGCAACACAGTTATTTCTCATCATTCTGAAGACAGGGAAATAAATATGTGTGCTATTGACTTGGCTCCTGATAAAGGCTGTCTTCTCATTGCTGAGATAAGAGCTTTACTCCTTTGTTCTCACTTGTCCAGTCCTTCATGCTCTCTAGTAGCCCTCGATATCCTCTTCCCTGTTCTCCTGCTCCTCCTGAATCTCATAACAGGGGATCCACAGTCACCTAATGTAAACCTCAGTAACCCTCAGAGATCCCATCTCGAAATGTCATCACATTGGTGTTAAAGATTTAACATACATGTTTAGGAAGATTACAGTCCACAATAATCAATACGACATGTTATTTTACTAAAAATGAGTATTTTATTTTTTAATAGAGCTGGTAAACATTCATGTGTTGCTCTACAAATGCATGAGTTTCTGTTGGTACAGAATTGTGTCAATGTTATATGATTGCATTCAACTTCATTAGATAATGTTACTGTCCCAAACTGTTGACTTCATAGCCTGTAATCCCAGAATTTGAGAAGATCCCTGAATATCAGAAGTTCAAGGTCATGCTTGGCTACAGAGAAAGCCTAAGGCCAGCATGAGGTATGTGAGACTGCCTTAAAAAATCAATTTGTATGTTTGAACAAATTGTCTTCCCAAGGGCTGATTGTGAAACTGCTTCCATTTTGCTGTCTAGCCAAGTTGACGGGAGACTCTTAGCTTTTCACCGTGCTTTCAAGTTGCAAATTTCTCAGAGAGAAATTTTTTTCCTATTTCATTGACTGAGTTGCTATTTTGTAATTTGCTTCTTCTCTGCCTATTTGGTTGCCTTTAATTTCTTAATTATTGCAGAGTTTCCTTACATACCATACACCTGATATCTTTGTTCATTTTAAAGGTGTAAAAGTCCTATACTCCTTTCTCTTGTTTTTATGTTTCTTAAAAAAAATTGTTGCAGACTAGGGTCTCTTTCTTCTTTACTCTCAGGCTCTCTCTTAAGTCAATTTCATTGAAATACTGCCTAGATGTATTTTATATAATTTCAAATAGGATTATATACTCTTTTCTTAAATCAAGATATAGTACACAAATTTTCTTCTCCCCAGAATATCCATTCGTGGTCCCTTGAAGTCTTCTCCCTAAGTTCTCCATGAAATATCACTATAGGCGATAATGGGTCTGAATTCAGTCACCAAATATTCATTGTGATTTCAAATTCATACATGGGCCCGTGTTGCTGTGGCTTTCATTTTTCTATTCTATTTAGGCTTAGCATTTTGTCTGGATATTATTTTTCAGCTCATACAGTTAGAACTTTGAAAATATGACTTCTTTTGATATCAAGTATTTGGAGTTATTATACCTTTGTAGCAGGCTTATTTTAGCTACATCAAAATCTGGAGGTTTGTCAGTCTCATGTTTGGACTGAATTATATCAGGTTAATATTCTTTTCATATCTGATTAGAGCTTGTGATGCCCTATGAATGAAAAAGTTCCTGATAACATATTTTCCAAATTATTCTCTCAAAGTGAACAGGTAACATGATCTGTTATTAGGCATCAGATGAATAATGTTTGTAAAGCTTTATGCAAGCATGGTTCTTATGGTAACTAGGTCATGGTCATTGTCAGACTTGTGGAAGACAGTATGATTTGATAATGGTACTGAGAATACGGGCATGGTGGCACATGCCTTTAATCCCAGCACTTGGAAGGCAGGGGCAAGCAGATCTCTGTGAGTTCAAGGCCAGGCTGATCTACATAGTGAGTTCCAGGCCAGCTGGGGCTACAGGGAGACCCTGTCAAAAAGACCAAAAAAAAAAAAAAAAAAAAAAAAAGCACTACAGAGAGAGATAGCTTAGGAAAAATAAAGTTTAGTTGATGGACACTGTATTGTTAAATTAGGAAGTTTACCTTTTAAAAGTGGGCACTTCTTGAAAATATTAAACAGAATAGCAAAATAATCATCATTTTGCCTTAAAAACTTCACTGAAAACTGTAACAAATTATCCAAGAGAAATGATAGAGTGAGATTTATTCCATGTAGGGAATACCATGGTAATCTGTACAGTATATGATGAAGTTATGCTCTGAGGCTTTGAAAATGGCTATTTAGAGGAAGGAACTTAAGGAAAAATGAGGTAAAAGGTGCATCCACAGAACTTAGTCATGGTTTAGACTTAAATAATAGACAGTTGGGCTCTCCACAAAATAAGCACTATCTACTACTTCCCTCTTGCCAAATATAACTCTTGAATTGTTCTTTCTTTTTCCTGTGGAAGCTAGTATGCATGCTTGTGAGGCATATCCTGGTGAGATTAAGCTGAATGTTGTGGCTGCTCCTCGCCTGTGGTTCGGTTCCAGACCTGAGACAGGAGGAAATGTCTACTACAGAATAGAAGGGAATTCATTCTTTTTTTTTCTTCCATTAATTGACTGAGATAAGAGAGAAAGAGACAGAAATATATGTTTAAATGAGATAGACATCAAGGAGTTTCTGTTGCCAGAACTCCTTCTCTGGGGTAGATATAAACAATATCCACCCCCATCTAGCCACAGCCAGAGGCAGGATTTGAACAAAGTGTAATCTGGGGAACCAGTGAGTTTATTGAGATTTGTTATAGTCACTAGTGAGGGGTTCCTTACTTACAGGAGTGTGGGTGTTCCCGCTAAGGCCCCACCTTACTCTTTACCCAGCATGGACAAAGGCTTCCCTATAGCTGCATAGCTAGAACCCATTCCCTCAGCCTTCCAGGCCTATACACTCTAGTCCTTTTCCCTAGGCTATACCCAATTAGGGCAGAGTTGCCCACCAGAAGTTGGAGGTGTAACTGGATACGCAGGTGAGGGTCCTGTGACTCTCTTTGCCCTTTCTTCTGTACAGAGGTATAGAAGTCAATAAGCCCAACTGCGGTGATCTTTTGCAATAGGGCAAAGCTGAACTCAAGAAGATGGAGTCTGTGTAACTCAGAAAACAGTACTGTACAGAGAAGGGAAATATGATAGAAAAATAGACTATGTGTATGCATGTGTGCATATATATGCATTATACATGTATATCCATCATCACCATGTCACTTTCTTCTGACTGACTGTGTACACACATTGACTCCTGACCCTAAGTTGCAAGAAATTAAGAGATAACCATTTGAATGTTTCTTTTTTCATCCTTTCATAGTCTGTTAGAACCTTAACAGTAGCCACAGATGTTCTCAATAGCCGCATCTTACGCAGATCTGACAGGCCCTCCCTTTGATCTACCTTCCCACCTCAGGCTTTCCTGATGTCAGGACAATTCTCCAGTGGGAACCTGCTTAGCACAAAAACATTTGAAATCAAGACGTGTAGGAGAAACTTTCTTGCTGAGGCACTATGTTCATCGAAGGATAAAAACTAAACCTTATGGCTTGCTTTATCCCTTCATTAGATAAACAAAAATATGTTTTATATGTGACCTCTGAAGAGCTTAGAAGATCAAGTCCAATCTACTATAAAGTGTATTGTTCCATATCACTAATGTAATTGGCTTACTTGCCTGTTTTGATCTGAAATGCACAATTTACTCCTGAAACAAAGTTACTCTTTCGAGTATTTTGTCCTTGCCTCTGGTTTCTGGGAAATTCACACTAAATATGTCACAGATACATTTTAATCATTACCCTCTTTTTCATAATGAATTTTTTATTCGATGTTTATTCAGTTGCAGTCATATATTTCAAATTGTTAGACTTTTAAATTTAGCTTTTGTGTTTGTT
The DNA here is from genome assembly GCF_000622305.1 of Nannospalax galili. Lineage (NCBI taxonomy): Eukaryota > Metazoa > Chordata > Mammalia > Rodentia > Spalacidae > Nannospalax > Nannospalax galili. The sequence continues at coordinate 7,839,365 of NW_008342393.1, read as the reverse complement.
CTATTGACAGCATATACCCATCAATAATATAGGCTTGTAATGTTTCATCCAGCTTGTAAGCCACACAAAGTTTGGGGAGATGGATAAATAAGAAATACAACGATCATCACATGCTATTCCCTACCATTGACTCTTCTGCTGGTGGCTCTTGGATATAGAAGTGACACTCCAAGCTTCAGTCTTTATGGACCATGCATTCATGCATCACCTACCCATGAATACCCTTTAGTTTTCTGTACATTCTTCCTCTCGTTATTTAGAAAAAAATTCATTTGGAATGGAAATAATAATGGAGCTTATAAAGCATGTTTTAAGCACCTGATAGTGATCTCTATCCTTTCCATTAATCATTTCACTACTTTTACAACTAACAAGCAGAGTAGGTGCTGTGATTTATTCCATAATAAAGACGAGCAATCGAGCTCTCAGTGAAGTGAAGTCATTTATCTAGCATCAAACAATTTATATAAGTATCTGAGTGCATTCAGTGCCATTCCAGAGACAATGATCTTAATTACTATGGAGCACTGTGCCTGATGGTGCATTGTGTTGAGCAGTACACAGAGAGTCCTCATAATGCCTATTTCAAATTACAATAAAAATTTGGTTCAAAATGGGTCCATTGTAGAATTGTAGAGCTGAAGCATAAGATGACTGTAGAAACAGGTGGAGCTTGGTAAATGGAGTTGCTCACACACATGAACGTACTTCCTTTAGAAGAAGGAAGTTTAAGAACATTTTCTTTCAATGTACTTACAAATTAAGTCCAAGTTTCCAAAGAGAAGTCCTCTCACCTCTCATACCACAAGGTCATGTGATTCCTAATGTCTCCCTGCCTTATCTCTTGTCCTTTGCCCATTTTCCAAAATTCATGGTTAAGTGTTAAAGAGAAGATTGGTGTGAGTGGGCATCAAGGGCTATTCAGAGTTCAAATTCTAGTGCTCACAAATCATTGCTCCTTTGACATGAATGACACTAAAGTAGGCATTTGTATCTTTGTGCTCTCAGTTACAACATACTATCTCTGCAAAGAGGAGAGAGAGTCATACACTGCTAGAGGAATGGTTTCACACTCAGTCTTGGTCTCAGAAGTCTTATATACTAAAAACAGGAGTTTATCACTCCTAACAAAAGGAAAAATTGCACACAGAGAAAAAAGGAGCTATCTCAGTTTGTGTGCAGAGAATGGGCCTGGGCAGAAAATATAAGCACAAATGACATAAGGTGGCTAAATTTCTTACTGCAGTTTCTTGATATGTGGACTCAATGTGTTCAGAAGACACCCTTGAGTAGAAATGGGGTCCTTTCAATAGCAAGTTAAAAGGAATCAGGTAAAAATATTTCCAGAATACAAATGTAAGATTAATGGTGGTCACGTCTGTTGTTTGGAAAGTCAATATATATTTGCTTCATTTGATCACTTGGGTTATATGGATGGAAGACACAGCAGGTACCTTCATTGTACCACAGCTGTTGAATGGCCATGCAAGATGTTGGAATCTTTTAGCTTCTTATAGCCTTAGTTTCTCTCCTGCAAAGTGGATTAGGTTTCGTGTTGAGAACAGAATCAGAGCACAGCTTTGAAAACAGCACTCAGTACCCACCTGGATGCCCTACCATGAGGCTTTAACAATTTTGTTGCTAGGCTCCTATCTCAGAGCTGTTAATGCTTTGACCAATGCTTTCACATGCAGAGCCAGTTGAAGCCATCTCTCTGGAATGTCTTGAGACTTAAGACTCCATCCCATTCCAAGGTCTCTGTGAGCAAAACTAGATTGGGCAGTGAAGAAAGGAGAAAAGCCTTGTTCTCCTGTTCCAGTTAGAGAGCACACTGAGGATTATTTTATGTTTCAGATACAAGGTTGATCTGTCCCACTATCCCTATCCAACTCTTTCGTGCTTTCATCTGTTCCTCCGGAAAGTGTCCCTTAAGAAATGGATTCCCAACAGAGACATTACTTCCAATGAGCCGAACCTAGGACAGCACAGAAGCTATGTCTTCCATTTCCTGTCTCTGGGCCTTTGCCCCTGCACCAATGGATTCCCAACAGAGACATTACTTCCAATGAGCCGAACCTAGGACAGCACACACACTTCTGGCAGAACACTTGGGGAGAAAGAGAGGAGAAGATTTCAATAATAGTCACAGACAGGACTAACCCCAGAAGCTATGTCTTCCATTTCCTGTCTCTGGGCCTTTGCCCCTGCACCAGAACTCACAGGGATCCTGAGTGATCTCCTCTTCCAAAGATAAGTGTTTGGGGGAAAGAAGGAGATTCTTTTCTTAGTTCTTTAAAGGGTGTGCAAAGTATGTACTGGAAGGATATTAAATCATATATTTAGAGGGTTGCACATATAATTAATTTATAGAAGATATATTAAGTAGTGACAAATATTGGGATCTCAGAGTTATTAACAATGACAAGGGAGAAATGCATTTTTGGAAATACATATAATTACCCACCTGAAAAATTGTAGTGTTTGTTCAGGCTTAATGGTGTAGACTTCATTTGCCAAGCAGCCCAGTGGAAACAATGCTAAATACTATTAAACTTTGCTTTGAAAGAGAAAAATAACTATCCAAGTATCTAGTGTGGTATGCAGTTCTTCGAAGAAGAATGGAATTAAGGAGAAATGGAATGATATAATGAAAGATTCACAGAGTCAGAAAACAGAATTAAGAATTTATTTCTGTTATTTGCTTAGTTGTGTAGGGGTTACATGAGTAAATTAATTCATCAAAACTCAAATGTATACTTACATAGATGCAAAATTAATGTCTGCATAAGGTCTGCTGTTCTTTAAATTACCTTTACCACCCACAGATTTTGTGATAGTTTAATGAAATCTTATTATTTATAATGCTTTCGAAGATGCATAGATTTAGAAGTTGTTAAAAGACACTCTAAATTCTGTTGTGAAACTAGCATCCTTGTATGTTTGTGGAATTGACGAATTCATCAGACCAAGTAATATATATGAATAAGTTCCTTTTCTCTGTTAGTTGTCATTTTGTCCTGTCATAAATATGAAACTAGTTGTGAACGTGGAGGAAATGAAACAGCAATTGGAATTTGAGAAGCTAGTTAATTGCTTGACTTCTGTCTTGGATTAATTATTGAAACTCCAACTCATTTTTTTTTCTGGTTGGCTGTTATTTACTTGTATGAATTAACTCAAATTACTTTTGCCATATTAAAAATTCATTTACAGCATAGTTGTTCCGATGTATATTTTCATTTCATTACAGTTTATTATAAAAGAAGCTGCAGTTAGAAGCTGTCAGTGATGTCTAGGGTAAGAATAAACTGGCTCTCCTTCCTGGGTATTTAATTTCCACTTTCTTTCACCCTAAATGATATAACATTTAGAGTAATGAACCTCTCTTGGGAAATAAGATTCATTCATTTAACATATCCAAGAAAACTTTTTCTCAATTGATTATGATCCCAGGAACAATAACAAATGCAATTTGACAAGCTGACATAAAATGGATTTAGAAAATGAGAAAAATAAAGGTGCTGATGCTTCTCTGATTTTCATGATGTATTACTGTTAAATTGAAGCTAACACAGAGTGAGCTGTTATGGTAATAGAAATGGCAGTGTACCTACCTAGGATATATGATCATTGCTGTAGATCATTTGAAGGATATGATAATACAGTTATTGAACATTTACATTCTACAAACAATCCAAGTCAGTCTCTGGTACATCATGGAAGCCAGTTGACATTGGTTGGCAGGTGTAGACTACTTTTGGATAAATTTGAAGCTGAAATGAATTATGGCCAACAGCCTTTTAGAGAAGCTTATTTCCTCCAGATGGACTGCTCATTTCTGGCCCATACTTTAAGTTACAAGGAACTTAGAGATTTTGAGTTTAATACTAGACTTTTGAACCCTAGCCCAGGCTACTTGTGTCCCAAATAACATTTCTATTGTGCATTGTGGTAATCCAACATTTCTGGAAGTGTAAATACAAGATGTGATGCCTCTCCAGAGCAATGTATGTCTGGTCAGAGAAACATGGCATTTTCTGAAATGGTAAATGATTTATGTCACTCTTTCACTATTTAAGATGCCCAATTACTAAATGCATATGTTAAAATAGGCAAGTCAGAGTGTTTCTTCTTTTTCTTCTCTCCAAGGTACCAAAATAGACAGGAGTATCTAAACTGTACTGGTACAATTCATATATCATGTAAAAATGATCAGTGTTAGCGGCTACAGAATGCCTATAGTGTGCCAGACACACTGTACATATCAACACATTTACTTCTCACTGTAGTTCCCTAAGGTATTGTTATCCTCCTTCTGCAGGCAAGGAAATTTCCCTAAGGCTGGACCAATGCAGTATTGATATTGAAATTTTCACTCATTCATGGGGTAATATACTCAAGGACCCATCTTCCTAATAATAATACTAAAGAGGATTTCCATCTATGGTGGAAATAGAAAGCCTCACCAGCACCATCTGGAGACTTAGGTGTGGTGATATCATAGAATCCCAGAGACTAGAACATAAACTGTGCTCCTCATAGCTGTGGTTTCAGATAAATCACATGCATCCAAAAGGAAAAACAAGACATTTGAAAGGACAGACAATGTGACAATATGTTCTATTTTTAAACCTGAGGTCACTGATGAAATTAGGGGAAATAAGAAAAATTTGACATCAAATTAACAATGTATACTAGCGTGTAGACTTTGTATGACAACCATTAATAATGATATATTAAATAATATAATGTAATCCAATGGCATGAAAAAGTGTTAAAATGGTTAAAAATCCTTTTTCTCTTGCAGTAGCTACATTATATTTTTGGTATCCAGAAGAAGTACTCATCATCAACAATTAGGAAAATGTGAATATGTATTAAACTATATATACAGGGCAGGGAGGATAGCTCAGCAGGCAAAGGACAAGCCTGACAACCTGAGTTCAGTCCCTGTAACCTCAAATGACAGGAGAGAACAAACTCCCACATATTGTCTTCTGATCTCTATCTACACAGATATCATACATATACACACATGAACATACTCCCATATATATGTGGGAAAATACTTAGCGATCATTAGTATAGGCATAATGATATAAATGAGAAAGTATAATAATGAAGAAAATGAAAATCAAATCCCTACAAAGGTGATGAAAAACCTTCTGAAAACTTCATCACATGACTGGGCATGATGGTACATGCCTTTAATCCCAACACTCAGGAAGCAAAGCCAGGGGGATCTCTGTGAGATAGAGGTCAGTCTGGGATGCACAGTGAGTTCCAGGCCAGCCAGGGCTACAGGGAGATCCTGTCTCAAAAAGAAAAATAAAATCATAAGAATTCATACAAATTAGTTCTATTTGTTTATTGATTTTTTTAATTTTGGAGTGACAGTATGTTTTCCTTATTAATTATACCTCTGGTTATAAAGTGTATATAATTCTGTCTTTTATAAATAGGAAAAATGTGAGAGAACAGAGAAAAAGGCCTAATGTTGTTTTGTATAAAAAGTATACAACGGGGCTGGAGAGATGGCTCAGCAGTTAAGAACACTGACTGTTCTTGCAGAAGACCTGGGTTTGAATGCCAGCACCCACATGACAGCTAACAACTTCCCATAACTCCAGTTCCAGGTGATCTGACAGCCTCTTCTGTTCTCTGTAGGCATTGCATAACACAGGTGCATTTACACACATGCAGGTATAACACTCATATACATAAAAAAATAAATAAAATATTTAAAATGTATACAAAATTCAGGGTAAATGTTTAGCATTGGAAGTAGTCAGGATAAGCAGGCTATTAACAAGAAGACTGAGTATTTGGTCTCAAGAGGACAGATATCTTCACAGGTTAATCTGCATTTCTGGAGACATAAAAGCCATCAGTGATCAGACTAATTATCGCATGACAGTAATGAGACATAAGAATGAAGATAGAAAACTAAGGCAAAACTCTGATGAATAATCTTGATTGACACTGAGTGTGCTGGGCAGACCCTGAGGATGATACAAAGTACAGCGGAGGATCTAAAGGAAGTAGATCATATTTGTTTACACTGGTTTTCAAAAATTTCTAAGTACTAGATCCATCTGTAAGGTCTGGTTAAACACACACACCTTGGTGTCCCCTTCAGCATCTTTTATTCTCAGGCAAGGGATGATCCCTTATATTACAGCTTGTACCTGGATGAGGCTGATGTTGTTGGTCCTCAGATGATGCTGATCTATCTCTGACTGGACAATATTAAATTCTCTTTTCTGATTACTATCATTTCAGACAACCACCATGTGAACAGCCATGTCAGGGAAGTAACAAACTCAACCTCTACATATACAAAAGCAAGTTGAGAAGCATGAGTCAAGAAAAGTAAAAGTCACATTTCTGGGAGATGATACAAGAAGTTTCTCTGTCATCCTGTTCACAAGTAATGACCACTTGGCACAATTTTGACACATTTGGAGACTGCACTGTTTGTTAAGAGGTTCTGTGAATGTATTTATGGATTTTTGTCTTTGTTTTTTAATGCACAAAGATCTTCTGACTAGAAATACTCTGGGAGGAAAGGAATTATAGTGATACTTTTCTGTGTGAAGATGGACATGAATAGCAGGGTTTTTAAATCAGTGTCATAAAGATTTGTTTTGAAGTATGTGACCAGATTCCTGCAGGCTGAGGTATATTACTGGTGGAACCCCAGCCAGAGCCTCTACTTACTCACTGGAAGGATGAACTACATTAAAGCATGTCTATGGCAGTAGTATGGTGGGTATGATCCTAGTCTGTTTGAAAGAGGAAGCGAGGTATTATTAGTATGGAAAGTAATTCCATAGAGGTACTCGAACCTAGAATGATACATCATGTATTAGAGACACAGAGTAGTTTGGGAGACTTCCATCGAAATTGCGTCCTGCCTCTGTATGCTCTCTGATTCCTGGGGAAATCAAATTCAAATAAAGGCCCTTGAAATTGCTTTTTCAACAAAAAGGAAAAAAGCAATTAGCATACCAAATGACATGAGCTTGGTGTTTACGTAAGGGATATAAGGGATGGTGTCCGGAGTGGAGAAGGGGTTTCTTCCTAAGCCAAGGAGAACAGTGCCGCATAAAGCTTTGAGGAGTGACTGCAGTCCACAGGGGATAAAAGCAGTATCAACTGCATCTTTGCATGGGAAGAGAGTACCCGAGCTTACCCAGAAAGCTGTGAGCCATTAACATTCCTGTCATGGACATGAGGTCAAAAGTCTTTGTCTGTGTAGTATTCACTGAAGAATACTCTGTGTTATGTTTCCTACTCAAGCACAGCAGAATGCTTAAGACCTATGTTTGTTTTATGTACGGGCCTCTATCCTAACACTGATAACATTGTGCTCTGATTGTTGTGTTCAACACTGCACGGTGAACTCCTTCAGGATGGGGCTGGATTATGCATATCTTTATCTCTCAACACCTGATTCAGAAGCTGTGCTGAAACACATATTTACATTAATGGGGAGAAATTAAATCTTGGTTTGTAACTCTGCATCCTCTGATGTCTCAGGCTGATTATGTTCCTTTGTTAACTGAATGCAGAGACTCTAGGAGTCCAAAAAAGCGTTCACAGAGGCTGATAATTACTCATTTCAGGACTGCATTGTGTTCCAGATTGCAAATGCCATTAGGAACTTATTTTCTTTAATATTACAGCATCAGTGCATAGAACATTTGGCTTTCTATATACCAGTGAAATGTATAACAAATCAGAAGTACAGTTCTCTCTCTGTTTATCAAAAGTAAGGAAATTCATGCAGAATGTGTGTGTCATCCACTCTAGGTAAAATGCAATGGATAATAAATACCATATCTTTCTTTAAAGCCACGTTAATTTCCTTTCTAAAAGGAGACTTTTACTTGAAGCTGACTTAGTTTTAAAGGTACAGTATTCTTGAGATAATTCTTTCTTATTTGACTACTGTTCTTTGATGAGTAAATTAGTGGAAAATATGACCCTGAATAGGAACATTAGGTGATTTACTTTTAGAACATGAGGAATGATATGTTTGTGTGAATTCTATTATGGATTCTCTCTGCTCAGTTTTATTGTGTAAGAAACCTAGACACTATAATTTGAAATTTAATGTTTTATTTCTGTCAATGGTTTTATTGATGCAGGGTCTAGAATTTACTATGTAGACTAGGCTAGCCTCAAATTCAAGAGTTATGCCTGCCTCTGTTTCCTAAAGGCTTGGATAAAAGGTGTATTCTACCATTATTGGCTTTAGCGATACATTTGAAAATTCCCCTATAATATTTCTCAAATGCTGAAGAATCACATCTGAATATATGGTGGTGTATATTAACTCTTTATAGTCAGCCTCATTTTGAAGAACCCCACTTGGACTTGTAATCTCCATTTTACCAATTATTAATGTTTTAGAACCACAATACATCCTACTGTGTTTGTTTATCTTATTGTGTCATAATTACTCAACACAGAAGTCAAGATTAGTAAAGCCAGGAGAGATGACAGATGGAAAAAAGGCCTTGAAATTGGGGATTTGAAGATCTGATGTGTGTGTGTGTGTGTGTGTGTGTGTGTGTACACGTGTGAAGGTCAGAGACACTCTCAGCCAACATTCCTCAGGTACTATATATATATATATATAACAAAAATTGGCAGGGTCTCTCACTTGCTTGAAACTCACAAGCAAGCCACAAATCTATCCACCTCTGATCTCTGAACATAAACAGGAAGGTAGATAACTCAGACAAGGGTGCTTGGAAAAGTGGTTCTGAGATGAATTTGTAACATTTTTTGGGATCATAAAGTACTTTTCTATCTTTCCTTACTCATTTGTTATTCAAAAATATTCTCTGGATTGTGAATACCTCCCTCCCCCTCGTCCTCCTCCACTCCTGCTGTCCCCCCCCCCGCTTTTTACCCCAATATCTTCCACTTCTTCTTTAAGAAAGCTCTATAGTTAAGTTCTCGTGTCCTAGAAAAATTGATGCTTAGAATCCATCCCAAAGTATTTTCTCCTGAGATCCATCTGTTCTCTAACATTATGACTGTTCCATTTTTAAACAGAGAATGGACTTAGGCCATGGTGCAAATCAAGAGTCAATATATAAATCAAGTATTTATTGGATTGCTTAGTGGCATGCTTTATATGCAAGCCATTTAAAGACTTGCTCTCTGATCTCAGCCAAGGATTAACATCCAATAACATTCTTAGGTTGTCAATAGTTTGGTCTCCAATTTATTTTCTAATAATTTCTTCTAAAATTGGAATAGAGGGGAAGGAAGGGTGGAAATGGAATAAACACATTACTCGCACCTGAAATTTTCCAAAAAACCAAGCAAAGTATAATTTTTTTCCTTCAAACAAAAAGTTTTGCTCACAAGTAATATTGTAAACTCCATGGAAAACAAGAGTCTTTGGGCGAAGTCTTTCTGTTTCCCTTTTTGTATGTCACTACTTTAGGCTGGCATCTTCACTTGTTCCCAAGTGCCTCTTCTTTACCATTGCTTCAGGTAACACAGCAAACTCTAGGAACTTTAACCTGAAACTTTATCTTTGACCCCTCATGGCTGTACACATCCTGTCTGCGCAAACTCTTGGAATTTATATAGATGGTAGAGTACCTTGTGATAAATTGCTGTTGAAGTCATAATTTTCCTTACTATACATTTCAAGAAAGCCCAAATGGTTCTGTTTACTGCAACATATGCTTTAGTTTTAATTTGGTCAGATTTTCAGCAACACAATGAAGAGTGATTGGTTTGTACACTAATTTGAATCTCTAGGGTGCAACTAGGTAAGCAGCCAAAATCTAAGTCCGCCACACATTGCATCTTCCATCCCTGTGCATTTTTAAATGCTTTTAATTCAGAAGTTTTTTTAAAAAAAATGAAAAGATAGGTAGGAATTGGAAAGCAAAGAGGAAGATAAAAGGGAACCCAAGTGAGAGGAAGTTCTAACCCAAGTGAGTAGCACTAAGAAACAAACTGTTGTTGGAATCACAAAGAATTCAAGGAACTATCCAAGGATAGGGCTGTAGGTCAATGGAAGAGTATTTGCCTAGCATGTCCAAGCCATGAATTTGGTTCCACAACCACCACTACAAGAAAATGAATATCCAGTTGTAAATAAGTTTAATGTGTGGCCTCTTTTTAAACAAAGGTGATGGATTGGATATCTTGAACAGAGAGCAAGATAGATAATGAGTTCTCACAAGTAAAACCTAGTATTTTGAAGAATAAATGAATGACCAAGTGAAAACTTCCTTGGAGAATAAAGAATTTCAGTAATACTTGGTCTTTAAAGGTTAAATATACAAAAATTTGGGCCTAGAAAGATGGCTCAGCAATTAAGAGCACTGGCTGCTCTTGCAAAAGACCCAGGTTCAGTTCCCAGCACCCACATGGCAGCTAAAACTGTCCTAACTCTAGTATTAGGGGATTAGAAATCCTCTCTGTCCTCCACAGTCATTGCAGGACATGGGTGTACTTAAAATAGGCCAATATACTCACCCACATAAAAATAAATAAAATATTAAAAATATGTATCTAAACTCAAGATTCCTTAAGTAAAGGATTTGTAACAATATTTTGTTTTACAAAGCAATCATTTCTCTCTCTCTCTCTCTCTCTCTCTCTCTCTCTGTGTTGTATCAAATTTTGATGTTTCTCAATCACATTCCATGTTACTGTTTTATGATAGAGCCTCTTGCTGAACCTGTAGCTCATTGATCCAGCTACACTGGCAGGCCAGCGAGTTCTGGATGCATTCTGTCTCTGCCTCTCCAGCACCGAGATTACAGACATGCTGATGCACCTGCTTTTTCGGCAGGTGCTTAAGATCCAAACTCAGGTCCTCACAATTGCAAGCACTTTAACTGACTGAGCCATCACACCAACAAAGGAAAGAAAATCTTAAATAAACATTGACAGAAGTGAGAAGACAGGATTTGGAATAGTACAAATACATTTGCAAATTGCATTGAAAACACAAAATTTCTAAACAGAAGATTGTAACCATTGACACTGTTAGATGGCATCTGTCAAGTACCTTGCTAGATTGGGGAGTTTACAAGACACAGATGACATTATCTCTGATTCTCAACTGTTGTGTTCTAGGAGTAACAGAAAGCTATCAAACACTGAAATGAATAGTTTAGAACAAGTTTCAGGACAGAAGACTGGGGAAGGAAAGAATAAGGTTTTTGCTAACATTAGAATGTAGTAAAATATTTTAAAAAAACAAAAAACAAAGAAAACAAACAAACAAAAAAACCCTCTGAATTTAAAAGCACTTAAAAATGCACAGGGATGGAAGATGTGATGTGTGGAGGACATAGTGGTGCTGGAAAAGGGGCAGTAAGAGGCTATTGTGATTTACTAGAATCTGGAGATAGGTAGAAGAAAAGAGTTAGTTGTGTTGAGGTCATTATTAATATCAATAATGTTTTTCTCCTATGCAAAGTGTGAGTGCCAAATGCATATGTGTCGATCACTGGAGAAGTTTTCATCATTAAAATATTATAAACTTTTAAATGAGGTAATTCATGAAAAACCAAAGTAAACTTGGACTCAGTAAGTAGCTTTGGAAAAATATTGTCAAGACATAAACAGTCAAATTTTGAAATACTTTTTAAAAATATTGGCTTGCTGAAAGGACAAGAAAAGGAAGAATGTAAAACTTTAAATATCATGAGGTTGGACAGATGGCTCCTACCGAGGACCTGAGTTCACTTCCCAGCATCCACATGGTGGCTAACAATTGTTGATAATTCCAGTTTTTGGGGATGGGATGCCCTCTTCTGGCCTCCACAGCAATGCAAAACATGGGTTCATTTACATAAATGCAGGGAAAACACTCATATACATAAAATAAAAACAAATAAATTAATTTAAAAATATATTTATCAAGCTGGAGAGATTGCTTGGTGGTTGAGTACTTTCTGCTTTTACAGAGGCCCCACATTTGGTTTCCAGCACCCACATTAATCAGCTCACAGCTGCCTGTAATTCTAGCTCCAGGGGATGTACTGACCCCTTCTGATCTTCAGGGGCACCTGCATTCACAATGCATGCACACACAGACACACATGTGTACTTATTTATTTAAAAAGAAAATGTAAAATAAACTATGTCATCAAAATGCGACTATGATCCACATTTTAACAGTACAGAGCCTTATCAAATAATATAAATATGACTCTTCTCAGTATCACAATATTGAGACTCTGATAATCTCAGGTTTCATTTTATAGCTGAAAAAGAATCACCATTACTGTGACTAAATCAAATATTTTGGATCAGCAGAAAGTAAAAAAATGTTAAATCACGCTAGGAAAATTTGCATGGGAATTAATAAAAAGAGGTAGAGTTACAATAGGGAAAATAGCATATTTGCCACGAAAGATAAAAGATCATTCCTGGGAGCCGAAGGCAGTGACTGCTCTTGTAGAGGACCCAGGTTCAATTCCCAGCACCCACGTGCTGGCAAACAACTATCCATAACTCCAGTTCCAGGGGAATCTGAAGCTCTCTCCTGAGCTCCACAGGCATTCCATGACAAGGGCACACTCACATACATGCAGGAAATACACTCACATACATAAAATAAAACTAATAAATAAATAAAGTAAAAGGAAACTTACAGAGGATACTGTTTGAAATGTCTCACAAAACAATCCAGGAACTGAAAACAATGATTTCAAATTTTATCTGCATGAATACTAGTGGTCACTGTTTTTAAGTATTATGTAATACATAATTATGCAATATACCACTGTGGTATATGTTTTTATATAGTGTTTTTGACATGCCCTCTTACACTTAGTCTTCTTTTCTCAAAACTTAATCCAGCACATGAATTACTGTAGATACAATTGCTCACTCCTACATGGTAGCTGGATGGCAGCCAACATTCCTTTTCTTGTTTATAAGATCTCATGACTATAAGCAAGTTATACGAAGCATTAACATAGATATTTTAATACTATTCTCCTGATTCACACACATATGCATTTTAAATGTGTTTGAGGGGAAAATCATGAGAAATGGAGCTTCAGTGGAAATACCATTGTTGGAGACCTAGCTGTTTGATTTCAGATATGAACATAATCACCTATTAGCAGAGGGCAGAAAATTTCATATGCTTCACAGTTAGCGGAGAGAGCTAAAATTAAGAGAGTACAGAGGGCAGGAATGGAGTTTAAAAAAGCATTGGCTGCTTAACTTAGGATAACTTTAGCTTCTAAAGTTTACAGTACTAGGCTTTTTTTTTTGTGTGTGTGTGTGTGTGTGTGTGTGTGTGTGTGTGTGTGTGTACCTGTATATGTCTGTGTGGTTGTGTGCTTATGGGAAAATATGGTTTTGCATCATACATTAGACATATTTAATTAACACTGAAATTTTTAACTAAAGAAACAATCACCAAATTAACATATCAATTTTATGTCCAGCTGTGGGTTAAATACAAGTTTATTTGAAGAATGTTTCAAGTGATAGACATGAATGGTTACTAAAATTAAAATCAGATTATGCTTCAAACATATTTAATGAGGTTGTAGTTCCTTTCATATTTCATTGGTTTTCACAATAACAAGACACTACAAATATATGTGTGTGTATATATATATAATCTGTCTCAGCTATCTTAGAGTGGATTCAGTATCAAGAATTCACCTTTGGTGAAGTCATAGGTGAGGTAGGTACCGCACCTTATTATCCTGTTTCCATGACGTGTAAGTCTCCCATTTATTCATACGTAGGCCAGCTGCTTATCAGAAATGAGAATTTTGATAATTACATTCACAACACCATTCTGCACGCTTTTCTTCCTAAGAATGTTACCCCATCATTTGTTATAAAGGATGATAAATGCCAACTTTAGAACCTTCTAGTTAAAAGCTGCTCATGTATTTCTTAGAGCTAAGTGTGGATTGAGACTTTGAGGGAAGTATGGTCTCTAATAAACAAGCAAATTTATAGTTTAGTTATAAATGTTCTGTCATTTCTCTAGGTCTGTGCCCCATGAAAATAGGAAAACATGTTGTTCCAAGAGAATATTTATAGATGATATCTAAAATACAAGAACGGCTTTGGAATTTTTCATACCTGAAACTGTCAGTGAATTGAAGAAATTAAAGTTTCATATTAGAAGATTAGTTTATACTTATGTTGGATTTACTTTTTTTAGTCCTGCTGAGCTAATTCAGTAATAACTTTATGTGAATTATTTCTGTGTAAATATTGAGTGGGTCATGAATGGACGTATGAAGATATTAAATAACACTCCTTCATACTTGCTTGTTTTGGGATTTGCTTCTTACAGTAAATAGCGATATGTACTGAAGCAATAAAGAAAATACAAAAGGCGAAAAGAGCATTTTGGTAGAACACTTCTAAGCAATTTGGAAAGTCACAGGTTCATCATACAAATAATGGCTTCTGAGACTCGATCCTTAGGGTTTCATAAAAATAAATTGCTTTTCAATAGTGCTGAAGCATTCATTAAGAGAGGGAATCCTCAATGCAGGGCTTGAGTTCAGTATAACACAAGAATATTTTAAAAGTACATGAAATAAATGCCAAACATTTAGCTACCTGACTTGATTTTGAATAATGTTTGAAAGAGTCTTGGGGAAAAAGTGTATGTTTAAGACTCTTAGGTGGAAAAATAAGAAATGGTCTTTCTCCAATTTTAGCCTTCCTTTCATTCCATTGGTAATATCACTTCAATTTCAAGCTCCCTGATTTCAAGGAAAAGCACTTTGCAACAGGAGGATAAGACCCAAGGTGAAAACAATATTTATAAGGGACATAAACGCTAAAATGACCAATATCTCTTAGTTAGTCACAAGAGAAAAGGTGTTGATAAATGGTGGTGTAAGGTGTTTTTAAGGTGGTTTGTACTTATGTAATAAGTCATAACTGCTCTGCCACATGTAATAATTATGTTTTAATGTGGCTTTGGAGAGCCACATAACTTGAGATATTTATTTTTACTTTAATAGCATGGCTTGTGCTGGCAGTTGGGAGGATGATTTTTTTTTAAATTGTCATTCGGTTACCAGTTAAATCGAGAGACCTTCGTCCTTCCCACTGATGCACTGCAAAATTTATCATCCACCGGTACACTCAGGAGAAATGCAAAATCTTCACAACGCGCTATCAGTAACTCCGCGGACTTCGCTGTGGTGTTACAAGGAACTCTTTATCTCACTTGGAAGGATAGAAGCATGCTGTTGTGTTCGGAGCTTGGACATTACAGACAGCCAAAAGCACTTGCATTACGACTTTGATCTGACAGTCCTTTAAAAACTAGAAAATAACTTTACTGCTTTCCAAAGAGGTCCATCCAGTCTGTCCCAAAGCGCTGACTTACTTGATGCCACTTTCAGCTTTTGGTGAATGGAGTATGGAATTAATGTTATTTCATTATTGTGCCCCTCATATTTGAAGGCATTTGAGATTTAAAAAATGACATGTGAAAATAAAATGAATTTAATTCATCATTCTAGATATGATGCTGATTGTCCTGGTAAGAAAACTGATGTTTTCTGACTGAGATGTTTTCCACCATGCTCTGTGATCATTTCATTTCCCTTTAGGAAATGAGGAGAAAAAGGTCTTTTTAATGTTTTTGTTGAGCTTTTGTACATTTCATACAACAGTTCTTGATCAAATTTAAACCCCCTCCCTTACCCCATGCTAAACCTCCCACATTCCCCCATACATGTTAAGTCCTATCCAGTCAAGTATTTCTACTCAGATGCCCTTTGGTGGAAGCAAATTCATCCTCTGGAGTCTAGTCAGCCTCTCTAGTGATGGTAAGTAAGGTCTACTGTCCCTCATCCATTATTAATCAGTCTCCAATAGTTCTCAGGCTAGCTAGGGCAGGCCTTGTTCCACTCTGGGCCCTTGTATGATTTAGTTGGCATGGGTCTTGTGCTTGATGCCATCGTTGCCGCAAATTCATATGTGCAGGCTTCCAGTGGCCTGAAAGCCTTTGTTTCCTAAAGTTCATGGACCAACTATGGGTCTTACAATCTCTCTGCTCCCTCTTCCACAGCAGTCCCTGAACTGTAGGAGAGTGAGCTTTGCTATAGGAATCCTATCTAGGGACACATGCTCTACAGTGTCATATTCTCTGCAAGTTGGCCAGTTGTGACCTTCTGTGTGCATTGCACTCTGCTGTATAAGGAAGCTTCACTAGTGAGAGTTGAGTTCTAGATGATACTCTGAAAGCTGGTTAGGGAGAAAAATCAATCAGTGGTGCAATCTAGCCCTAAAGCCTAAAAACCATAAGGACCAGCACAGCAAACTACCTCTATCAGTACAGTTCTATCACTGTTATAATTTAGGCTTCTTCCCTAGAGGAGGTACAAATTCTTACATGTTTTTTATCCACAACAGGAGATTTATAGCAGTATCAGAATATGGAAGCCTATTGATTATCACTGGGATAATCAATAGCTATCTAATAGAATTTTAAAATCCTCTCAATGGAAATGAACACATGGGTGGCACTGTATACACAGCCAAGTACACATGGCTGGAGAAATCACAGATCCTAGAAAAAAACTGAAGGAGCCTATCTCTGTCATATCTCTAGAGAAATGAAATTTCTTACCATATGCTAAATATGGATCCTTATACTTACAAATATACCATACACTACTATCAAAGATGCTCTTTTATTCAATAGATAGAGGCTACTACAGAGTTCCACAACTGGTCATACACAGAGAATATACATCTAAGAGATGGTCAGTCCTAGGTGACATATCTATAGTGGAACCTCTATACCTAAGCCACACAGAGAATATACATCTAAGAGATGGTCAGTCCTAGGTGACATATCTATAGTGGAACCTCTACACCTAAGCCTCCTGGAACATTGAGGAACAGAGGGTAGAGAGAAAGAGTCTTTTATATGTTACCAAAACTTTTCTAAAAGTGTGTTGAAGCATTTTGCATTTATTGCACTAGATTAGTCAGAGGACATAGTATGTAGTGTAATTCCTAACTCCAAATATTCCACTTTAAGTGATTTTCATTTCAAGGTCAAATGAAAAAGACTCTGCTTCCATATTCTGATACTGCTATAAATCTCCTGTTGTGGATACAAAACATGCAAGAATTTGTACCTCCTCTAGGGAAGAAGCCTAAAGAAGCTGACTTATGAAAGGTAGAAAGATTAGAGTTAAAGGGCTGCAGAGACGGCTCGATGAGCAGATCACTTGCCTCAAAAGCATGAGGAACATTTGTTTTCCCAGAACCAAAGTAAACTATACATACTAGACACAATAGTCCTACAGTGGTGATGTGGGAGGTTAAGACAGGCACATCCCCAGAAGATCAAGGTCCAGCTAGCCTTCTCCTCTTAGAGGTGAACAACAGGCTTTTTCTCAAAAAAAGGTGGAAGGGAAGCAGAATCCACACCTGAGTTTATTGAACTACTTTTTTTCACACAGGCTGAACTCAAAGAACATGTAAACACAACACACACATACACACACACACACACACGAGATTAAAAAAAATATGGTTCTAATAATACTTTAAAAGGGATTGCCATCAAGAGAGAGGGAACTTCCCCACATTCTAAATACAATCAGAAATCTCTCCATTTTAGCTTCATTGTTAGAAGTTCATGACAATAATCATAGGTAAAATAGTAGCAACGATCCTTTCTAGAAAGATTCATTTCTCCAGCTATCATCTGTTCTTTGATTTTTTATGATGTGGTTTAAGAACTTTAGGGGTCCATGCATAGCAATTCTACATTTGAGTCATAAGCTGAAGACTAAACCCACACAACAAAAAAGCAAAACTGTGGTAGTGATAACAACAGATTAAACATATTTTAAGTATGTCAAGCTGCTTCAATTTGCTGATTTCATCATGGAGACTGGCATCATGTTGTTATGGAAATCTCTATTTCCATTCATGTTTGTGAGTTCAGGGATCATGTTATTCTTTTCCTCAAGTAACCTGCTTGAAATGAAGAAATATTCCCTCTAAGAAAAACAGACAGTAGACAAAAGAGAGAAAACAGAAACAAAAATAACCTTGCAAAGGTAAGAACTTCTATCAGGATTATACCTGGAGAGATATTTATTGTAACATTTTAGTTCATTAAGAAAGTAAGACAAAATATAATACCAGAGGTGCAAGTAGATGTTTTTCAAACGGAGGTGAGGAGGAATCTTCAAGTATGAACTCTGCAGTATTCCTGTTTAGTTCACACTGAGTACAGCTGGACACCTTTTCTACTCCCTAACTCGACGGCACTGCACTAACGACCCGAGGCAGCTTGCATTTCCGCTGGAATTCTCTCAACAGATGAGTCTTCTTGTGTTCGAGGCAGCTGCCTTTCAATAGTAATCAGTTCTCTGTGTTTATCAGAAATTCATAATTGGGGAGCCTGTAGTTACTCAGTGTGTTTTATGGCTATTGAACACCAGTGGCCCATTGCTCAAAATCAATCTGTACCTCCACTTTATGTGGACTCCATGGTGCTGCACACTATTTTGAAATAATTCCTTACTTTTAAAATCAGAGCATTTTCACATGTGTATATGGTTTATTGGTGCTGAATGAAGAGCCGATGATGCTGGACTCATATTTCTACATGATGAGACTAAGCACCATCCACTCAGCTTGTCAACGAAACCTACCCATCTTATATCTACTCTGTTTTACACAGCTGTGATTATTTAAGTACTGGCAACCTGAGGCTTTTGGCCTTTTAGCTTACCAGTTTGGTCTTCTTAGTACATTTCTTCAAAACTATTAATTTTACTTTATTAAAATTAGAAATAGACTCTACGGCCAGGCAGAGGCAGGCAGATCCGTGTGAGTTCCAGGCCAAGGCCAGCCTGGTCTACATAGTGAGTTCCAGGACAGCTGGGGCTACAGGGAGACTCTGTCTCAAAGAGCCCACCACCCCCAAAAAAGAAATGGACTCTACAAATTTTTTCTTCAAATTATAACACATGCCTATTAAAGAAGGTGATATGTCTTCTCTAGGAAAGCTCACACACTATACGTGCTTGGTCCAAAAGTACTAAATCATCATGGTTGATTGCTTGGGCTTGAGTCCAAGCTTCAGAATATACATGCCTGTGACCCTCGTAAACTTCATAATGGCCAGAGCATCAATTGCTTCATCTGAGACATTGCAATATTAGTATTTTGAGTATGCAACACAAATGTTTGTGTCTGTATAGTTGGTTTATCCACATCTCTGTGTTCCTGAAGATTCAAGTAATTACGGATCAAAATTATTTTTTAAAAAATGAGGTCACTGTGTAAAGTATGTATAACTCTATTCTTACCATTATAGCCTAGGCAGTACAATAAAACAACTATTTCCATAGCATGTCTATTGCATTACATACTATAATAACTGATCTTCAGTGAGTTAAGGTCTATGAGAGGAAGAGACAGCACATCTCTTACTTTACATAACAGAGTTGGGCAACAGTAGATTTTGTTGTCTGCTAGCAGGGACATGAATTCTAACAACAATTTCCAAAGAAGAAATATACCCACAACACTTACCTAAGTGTCCAATACCACTCTAAAGTCTTGGATTATCTGCATCTTATTTACTCACTAAAAAACCATGTGCATTCAGTATTATTATAAATGTCACAAGCATTCAGGCAAGGGTTTAAAGTCATGAGTTTATCTTTATTGTCCAGGAGCTGTTAGTCTTCATGTCAATTCCACTAAATTTAAAATGACCTAGGAGATGCACCTCTGGGTTTTTGTGAGGTTGTTTTCAGAAAACTAACTCAGGAGGCAAGGCATACCCTGAATAGGACAGCATCATCCCAGATGCTGAAATCCTGGGTTGAGAAAAAGAAATAAGCAGAACGCCAGCATTCCCTGCTTCTCTGTCCCTCAAATGCCCAGACGTGAGGTGCTCCAGCTGCCATGAATGCTGCCTTGCCTCCCCCTCCGTCATGTGAGCCTTTAGATTGTACCCATTTAACCTTAAGATAAAATGATTCCTCTGATAACTGATATGTGCTCACAACAATAAGAAAAGTAAGGAATACAGGTTCATGCCAAAGTTCAAAATAATCCCACAGGACAGTGACTTGTAAGTAAGTACAGGCTTTTCTGGGAGATACAGTCTAAGTGTATTTTTAATTAACTCTGATAAGCAACTGTTCAGTGTCAGGTCAGTGGGGTGATACATTGATTATCACAGTGCCTGTTTATATGCCTCACTAGAAGGAAGGAATCACACCATGTGAGGACCACATGAGTGTCAAGATTAGGAGACCCCATTCAATAGCAGAGTTGGTAGAATTAATTGTTTAGGCAAGCAAACATAGTCTTTAACTGGCTTGATACTTCCACAGCTTTCTGAGGCCAAAGCTATGCCTTCATCACAAATCTAAAGTCAGTTACTTGTTTTTTGATTCAAGAGAAACAATGAAGGCTGGACTAGAATCAATAAAGCAGTGATCAGTAAAAGTGTTTAACATTGAAACTGACAAAACCCAGAGACTGCAGCCTTGATCACCTCAGAAGCTAGCAAGCCATCTCACCTTACCCTAATCTCACTTTGATAATAACAGTAGTAACAGCTGGTGTCTAGCCAAGGTAAACAGTAAGTGTGGAGACAAGTACCCTCTAAAGCCCATCATGGTTTCTTGGAAATGGAATGTCACACAAACTTCTTTCTCATTTACTTGGAAAGTGGTCAGAAATTAATTGATTTCATATGTCAAAAAATATGCTATATGATCCCTTCATCTCTTCAAAATGCTGGATTAACCACTGGACAAATGAAGTCCAAGAAAAACTTGGTCAAATGTACTTTATTTAGTAGCTCCACAGGAATGCAAACTCAAAATTCTACACTATAGCTTCTTACCTGGCAGATTATAATGCTAATGATAAAGCTTGAGGAAGATAGCTCATGTAAGAGACCCAAGCCATACTCCTTTCTCCATGGCCAAATCCTGTATTCTTACTGCTATTTTTCACAGCTGAACTTTGGTAATCCTTTACTAAAGAGTAGACAGGCCAATAGACAAAGGAAGATTATACCCAGAAAGAAATAAAATCGTGCAAACAATTACAATGTTGTAAAGCCCCCTAGGGAGTACTCCTCTGATGAATGATCTTTGTGTCTTCCGACTGTCATGTTCATTGTTCTAGTTTGAATGTGATATGAGCCCCTGCTCCACCCCCAGACTCCTGTTTGAACAGTTGGTTGCCAGTTAATAAAACTGTTTGAGAAGATAGTGAAACATTTTGGAGGTAGAGTCTGGATGGAGGAAGTAGGTCATGGGGGTGGCGGGGGGCAGGTCTTGAAGCTTTGTAACTGAGCCCTAATTCTTGTTCATTCTCTACTTTCTGAGGGTGGATACAACGTGGCCACCCAGCTTCCTGCTCCTGACTTGATGGACCTCATCCCAACCCAAACAAGCTTTCTCCATTGAGATGTTTAGTCAGAATATTTTGTCACAATGAGAAAGCAACTAAGACACACATTTAAGCCTTCTTATGGAAGAGGAAACTGAGCTGTCCAAAGGTGATATAACTTACTTTAGTAGGCAATTCTTACATAGCATGGGCAAAGAAAGATCAGCTTGTTGTCCAGTTCTAGGCTATAGTATAGGTTCTCAACAATAACTCACTGGGTTAGATTTTTTTTTTCAAGTTTTACTTACACATCATCATGTAAAGAAGCTCACTTTTTCTTGATATTACATACCATAGTGAGTACAGAAATCTTCCAAGATGATCTGTGACACCACCGTAATCGATATGGGCCATATATTTCTTTAGTCTTAAATAAATACAGTGTTAGAGTAGGAAGCACATGATCTGAATTAGAAAACTTAAGGCAGACGGGGTATGAAGGTGAGTTTCAAAACACTGGAAGAGCCTGCCTATTTTGATTAGAGAATGTCCATTTTACCTTGTAGTTAGGACAGACTTTATGAAATCAAAGAAGAAAGAACAGTGCTTGTATGATTTGATTAGAATTAAGGGTTTGTCTTTATGTTTTTTCTTAAGAAACACTCTGCATGACTTGTCTAGGTAACAGATATTGTAAAAGGCTTTAAGATGTTTTTCTCACTAATTTATGTTTACTTAATATCTAAGTATGATTAATAAAATCACCTTATGATTGAGGCATAGTCCTTGACCACAGCTCAAGTCACCGTAAAGTTTAGGCTAATTACCACTAAATGCAGTATCCATAATCCAATGTGATGGGAAGGTTTAAACAAGATTGTCTGCTTTTAAACTTTTTGTATTATTTTTTCTAACCTTTGTAGCCTCAGAATACTTTTGTTCAGAAAGGTACTTAAGAGCATATTCACCATGACATAGTCAGGTATTTTATCTGTCCCTCTAAAAGAAAGTTTTCCACATCCATTTGGATTTGAATTCCGTCATTATTCAATAGCAGGCTATTTACAAACACAATTTACCTATTGCTTTTCTATTACATTCCAAACATTACTGCAGCTGTAAATTCATAGATAAACTGATGGATCAAATCATTCTCTTGTTTGTCTTGTTTGTTGTCAAAATTTAAATCACGGTATGTAGTTTAATTCTGTTATTATCTCACGCATGATGATCTGATGCTATTCATTTGCCTTTAAATAAAATCACACTGATGAATATGGATTGGTAATTAGTTATTTTCCAACTTTATGCCACACTTGTAGAATCCAATTGCTAATAACCAAACCAGAAATACTGACAGGAAGCACTTAAAGAGATATAGAAAATTCTAAGAGGAATCAGGGATATCCCAAGTAGCCAGCTCTGATATTATCTGATAAGGCAATTCATATATGGGGGAAAAAATAAGTCATTCCACTGACTGACACACCCTACCTGATGGCCAAGCCAGGTTTCGCACTAAGGAATGGAATTTTGAAGAGAAAGCTGTGTTCCTGCCTGGGGGGACCTTTGGTTTCATTGTCTAAATTGCAGTTGTTCCTGCCAGCTAGGATCTGTAAAACTTCACTCTCTTTTTCCAGATTCTTCATTTGATGGGAAAAGGGCACCTGGCAGCTGAAGCAGCTCTCCCTGACATCCAACTGGAATTTCTTCTAGCTGTCTAAATTACTTGGCATTAAGCAAATTGCTCTGGCAAAAAGTGAATGGCTCAATATTTGAAATGAGGCACATCAGCAAAATCCATATCAAGTGTTGAGATCACCTTCATTCAGAGACAGGAATTCACCTATTGCTGGGGAGAAATTATGACCTCAAATTACAATCGACTTTAAAAAGTTGATTCTAAATTAATCCATTTTATTTTCTTTTACTTTATTTTATTTTATAATATTTTATTTTATTTCAGGACAACCGTTCTCTCTTAGGATGGACTTCCACTCCCTAAATAACCTACCAACCTTGACCTTGTGTTCTTCCTGTCTCCATGTGCCAAACGTTAGGATTGCAGTTGTGACCCACCGAACATGGTTTATGTAGCACTGCTGATTACATGAGGGCCTTGTGCATTCTAGGAAAACAATCAAATGAACTACCATCCCAACCCTCTGAATAGCCTTAGGATGGAAATTTTCATAGAAGATGTTGCTGATGCACTTCAGAAGGAACATATGGGCCTAACAGCTATGTTTAAATGCAAAGTATGCTATTAGAAGTCTTGGAAAAAATTATACTTGTATGAATTTATTTGTGCCAATGCCTGTGTACTATAATGCAATTAGATTGATTATAGGCCATGGGCATTTTAAGCAGAAATGGGAGAATGCAAAAACAAGACTCTTTTTAACTAATTATTTGAATACAACATTTACTAATTCATCAACCATCTATTCATCCATTTAATGAAATGTTCTCACATTTAACCTATACAATATATCAGTAAGCTAGAATTGACATAATCAATTGTTGTTCCAATAATGAAATAGAATGAAAATCATACTTTTCTCAAAGAACATACATACAGGTGGCAAAGAGTAATATGTAAATAGTTATTCACCATACAGATATTTCTGTGATTTGTGCTCCATATGCCTTATGGAACTGTGAAAATTTTTACGTTTTCTGATGCCATGAGAGCAAGTGGCCGCTCCCGAAACAGTACCCAGGATTTGCACGCACACCCCACTCATGTGGCCTCCCTGTGACAACAAATTTGTACCACCCACTTAAGCAAGAGAGCAGAGAGTTACTGTTTCTTACTCTCGTGGATTAGAGTATTGTGTATAATAAGAATTTCAATCAAACACATTAGAGAAATAGATGAGCTTGGTGGAGATTTTAATTTGCTTCCTATATAGCAACAGGAAATAATTCATTGCTATCTGTGAAGCTGTTTATGTAACATCACATATTTATGCTGAAACTGATGTTATTTTTTAATGATATGGCAACAATTATTAAAATACAGTCTTTGAATTTTAGTGCAATAATCTGGATTAAAAAAATAACATGGATAAAAGGGTAGTCTCTCACTAGTGGGTGATTTTGGAACTAGAATTTGTATAAATTGCGTGACTTATGTGACATTAATGAAATGGTTTGGGTTCCCTCCTTTTCCCTAAGTCACCTTTTATTCATTAACTTTTATATGTTAAAAGTAAATTTTTCTCTCTAAAGTTGAATGAGTTTTAATACATATATATGTGTATTAAAAGAGTATAGATCATTTCCAACATTTGTTATTACCATAATCCCTCACTTGAGTCATTATGTAAAGATTTCTCATTTTCGTTTTAAATTGCACTAGAGAACTTAATTGTCATCCATATTAAAATATCTAATCTGTCATATACACTGATAAAAGCTTGAAGAGACAAGATTCAGACTAGGAGAAAATATTTTACAGATCACATATCTGACAAAAGGTGATTAAAAAAAATCAGAGTACTAAAAAATTCTCCAAACTCAAGAAAATAACTCATTTAAAATAACTAAGAAACTTGAGAAAACAGTTCACTGAAGCTGTAGAAATGAAAATAAATTTAAGAAAATATTGATTTCATTAGTTATTAAAGAAGTACAGATTAAAACCACAGTGAGATACTGTACAACTCTAAGAAAGACAATAATTAAAATTAAAACCTCACATGAGGCAAAGATGCCGAGACTTTGATTTTGATTGTTTTTCCTGTATTGATTATGTATTTCCTATATTGATTATGAGAATTTGAGATGTCTGATATATGTGTGTATATTTATTTGCATTTCATGATCTCAAGTTTTATACACATGAAACAGACATCTTTCTCATCACAATGAAATGTCCATATCAACAGGTTCACTAATATAAATCTTTTTCTATTACTCATTAAGGACAGAAATTGCTATTGTTTACAAACAGTGAGTGGCCTTAATCCTCATGCTCTGGAAGCCTTGGAAGCAATACTGTTGGATGACAACAAGCACATTTCAGAGAAGACACATTTGTCTCCCCTGGATCCGCTGCTTCCTCTCTCATTCAGAGCATCATCCTTTCTGGTTGGATCACCCTTCACCTCCTAACTGCTCTTCTGTGTCTCTCTGTCCCCTCTTTTGGTCTATTTTCCTCACTTCAATGTGAAAAATGAGTTATAAATATGACCATGTCATTAGCTGAACTTTTTAAAGCTTTATATCATACCTAGGATAAAAATTCAAAAAAAAGAGTTTCTTATGAGAACCGGGATGCACTGCTCAGGTGTGGAACACCTGCCTGTCATCATATACAAGGCTCTCACTCAATCCCCACCACTGGAAAAAAATACTCCTGTGAACACCACCTTTGATGATGCAAACTTTAAGCCCCATAGTAGTTTGGCTATAAGAGTACTTTGTTTCTTGCTGAAGCAAACTCAAAAGTTTGCATTCATGTCTGGAAGGAAGACACCCCTCAGTATTCCTCAGCATATTATTCAGGAGCCCATGGTCATAAGTGGTAGTCCCATGATCTTCCATGTGACACACAGTGGAAGGCATGCCTGTAGGTATGAAGCACAGGTCGGAAAATGAGAACACTGTCTCCAGTTTTTCCTCCCATAGACTCATGGTCTCTGCTATGTAGCTTTAGGAAAACACACTAAAAACATTTTAAGATCATTCTGAATTAATCCTATCCAATGTACACACTTCTCTCCTACAGAAAAATCATTAAAAATGAAATGAGTTTATACGTAAGTCTATTTGTTTTGTGTCACTTTTTCTTCTAGAATGTAATAGCTTAGAAGGCAAGATGAACATGTCTCCCTTGATCTCTACTGAAGCTCCCAAGACCGTATACTGGACACAGAGTGGGTCTCAAATGTATACACCTCATTTGTATGATTTAAGGTCCACTTTATAGGGTGAAGCCTATACCTGACATTGATATCAGGCTTAAGATCATGAGGATAATTATCCCACAGGCCATGGGAGAACATCTAATACACTACTCTGCTAAATACATATAGTATTAAAGTAACTTCTAATGACTTATTTCCTTACCCATAGATTAATACATTTCTCAACTTTCAGCAAAGAAGCAAAGTACCCTTATATAGCAAATGGTGATTAAAATAAAGACTCACAACTTGTCAATGTGTAGAGAATAAGAGGCTGCAGACTTCTTATATGTAAATAGGACACCTATATCAGGCTTCTAACTTCCAAGGTTCAGGGATCTTTGCAGAAGAGGGAATAGAAAGATTGTAAGAACCAGAGGAGGTTGGTTACTCATATGAACTCACAATACTGGTGACAGAATTCCCAAGTCACACATAAGCACTCTCTCTCTGCCTCTCTCTGTCTCTCTCTCTCTGTCATCTCTCTCTGCCCCCTCTCTCTCTGTTTCTCTGTCTCTGCCTCTCTCTCTCTATATATATGTATATTTCAGAAATTATAATATATTAGAGCTCATAAATTTGTTGGTGAGTGTTTAGCAAGGGGGTGCAGATATGATGGGTTCTAAATATGATCAAAATATATTGTATGAAATTACAAAATTTCAATAAAAATATTTTTATTTTTAAAGTTATCTTGAATTGAAATTTACTCTCATGTGACTAGAGAAAATATTTTAGAGGACTAAACCAAGTTGAAAGAGAGACATGGAAATACAAAGTACTCAGGGTAAATTGAGAACAGACTAAAAGATGAGGGGTCTAGTCTCAGACAAGTGGAGAATTGTGCAAAGGAGTCTTAGCTCCACACTCCCATAAAAGAACAAATGTGACCGTTAGCTATGGGCTTAGTAGTAATCTGTTGTTAACACGAGGAGAATCTGGATTAAATGGACCCAAAACAGAAAGGAGGAAGTTATAGTACATGAGCAATAATTAAAAATGGAGCAGGGACATACTTAACACCAGATAAAATAGACATCAAGATAAAAACATTCAAACATTACTGTTTGCACTATTAGAAGTTTTAAGAGGTAAAAATTCTACCTTCCAAATAGTAATAGAGCCACAAATTACATAAAATGATGGTTTTCAGAGATGGAAGGAAAATCACAGAAATACCAGCTAATCTGAATTTTTTTTTCATTTAAGTCAGTACCTGATTTAAAAAAGAAAAAAGAATGTTGTTTTGGATGATTTGATAGACACAGCAACAGTTGTTCTAATTGGCATATATGCTTAAAAATTGGCAAAGCAATTGAAATAGTTGTCTGAATCACACAAACAGCCTTTCTGAAGAATGTCCACATGCCAGATCATAAACCAAGGCTGAGCAAAATCTAAAGACCTTCTACAATTCTAGTCATATTAAAATTAAGCTCCAGACAAACAGCAGAACACAGCAGTGAAGCCCATATTTGAGAATTGAGATACACATGTTTAAAGATTACTAAAATTTCCCTGGAGGGTTTATCACCTCAGCAAGCCTAACTGCTGTTTTAATAGGTCTTGACTAGGGTTCAAGTTTAAAAGCACATCATCAGCAAAGAACAGAAAAGAATTCACATAGATAGAATTAGGATCTTTTAAATATTGGATGGGTTTTTATTTTTTATTATTTGAGCATTATATTTTGTGAAGAAAGGATTGAGAAATAGTTAATACAATGGAAGTTGTTTTTATTAAATGATTTGTCTTTGAATTTTTGTGTATTTCATACAGAGCATCTCAATCAATCTTAATCATCTTTATATCCCCTTCCCCACTGGCACCCTCCCATAGCCACCCCCCTGGAATTGATGCATTCTGTCATTTCTCTTAAGATCTATTGCATCAAGTTAGTGTCCCCAGGTGTCCCTCAGTGCATGTTCATCTACTGAGGACTAGTCAGCCTATCTAGAGTCCCTTGCTTTAGGAAGATCAGCTCTTCCTCACCCAGCAGTAATAAATTGCCAATATTTCTTTATCTAAGATTGGGATCAGCTGTCTATTTCCCCAGATCTATGCTGAATTTTTTTCTTCTTGGGTTTGCATGGGTCCTTTGAATGCTAACACCATTGCTGTAGATTCATATGAACAGGGTCCCAGGAGCTTGTAGGACTCTATTTCCACATGGTCATGCATCTCCTCCCTGGCTCTTACAAACTTTGTATCCCGTCTTCCACAATGATCCCTGAGCCCTGGGTTGGTGTAGTTTAATTTAGGAGTCCTGTCCAAGAACCAGAATTCTGGAAACTCTTGGTAGTCTCTACACTTTGGCCATTTGTGACGTTTTGTGCTCCTGGCCCTCTGCTGCATGGGGGCACTTCAGTAATGAGAACTGCCGTATTCATTGCTGTCTTCTTTACCTGCTTGTTCTATGTTCTGTGAGTCTTAGGTGTAGAGGTTGCATTGTAGATGTGCCACTTAGACCTGGGCAGTGGCAGTACTCTATAATAGTCTCCTTCTGGTACAAAAAAAAAACTTCTTTGATGAGTGGTGACCAGAATATTTGTCTGTAAATATAAGGACACATATTTTGCACATAGTAAGAAATTGCACCTATCGCCACAATAGTCTGACTCTGGAGACTCAAAGTTATGAAGTCAGTCAACCATGGATTGAAACCTTGAAACCATAAGTTAAATCATCTTTTTATCTTTCTGGTTGTTTTCTTCAGATATTTTGTCATATCACAATAAACTAACACTATGAGTTATTCCTTTTCTTTTTTAATGAATTTATGTATTTACGTATTATTTTTATGCATGTGTGTGTTTTGATTGCATGCATGTAAGTGCTCCTGTGTCATGCAATGACCTTGGAGGCCAGAAGAAGATGTGGGATCTTACAGAACTGGAGTTACAGATGGTTGTTAGCTGCCACGCTGGTACAGGGAACAGAACTTGAGTCCTCTGAAAAAGCAGCCAGGACTCTTAGATGCTGAACCATCTCTCCAGTCCCTGACTTTTTCCTTTTTCTACCTACCTGCCAAACTACTGCAGGAGAAATGAATATAATCTATCTTCCATTCTTTACTTAACAAATTTATGTATTCCTTCTACCACAAGCCAAATAAAGCATTGAATTGTTAATGTAACAAACTCTTAGCCAAAATTTTAATTCTTATCCCCTTGATAAGAAGTCTTTATTCAATTTGTCAGAAGCACGCAATAAATCTCTAAGTCAGGAACTTTTACAGGTGATTTCTTCAAGTCTGTGATCTGTCCCTTTGTCCATTCTTCCTCCCTCTGTTTGCTTATGGAATTCTAATTCATGTACCATTATCAGTCTCAGATTTCATTTTCTCTATATAACTTTCTTTGATTCTTATTCTTTCACTGAAAGAGAAAAAAGTTGTAACAGTTTTGATTTCAAATTACCATTACTTAGGTGTGGATGATGCTAGACCTCATTAATCTGATGTAAGTAAAATCGTTCAAATCAAAGTATATCTTCTTTCCTTTTAAGACATAATTTACACAAATCATTGATGAGTCTATGGAGAGAAGTCCAGAAAAGATCTGTTGGATGATGATTATTCGCTAGGATTATAAATTGGTAAGTCATGTGAGGGTGCAGTTCAGGTTGGTAGTGCGCTTGTCTAAGGTGCAAAATCTTGGGTCAAACCCCCAGTACCACATAAGATGGGGGTAGTGGCACACACATGAAATCACAATATTTTGGAGATAAAAGGAGGAAGATTAGAAGGTCAAGGTCATCATCAATAATACAGGGAGTTCAAGCCGGCCTGTAGTGTTTGAGAACCTGTTTTTAAAATTAAAAATATAGTATGTCCTGTCTTCAGCAATAGGATCTTATTCTCCAGTTCTGGGAGATAACCAAGAGCTCTGGCAATAGCCTGTGTTATTCTGGGGGTCTCTTGGACCACTCTGACTAACCACTCAAAGGGAGGCCTCTCCTGTCTGGCACTGTGTTTCTCGCCATACAGCCCCCAGGTATATATATGCACTAATGTTGAGGCACCTTATATGCATTTCTCAGGGAGGTTCAAAGGCAATACAGTTTGCTCTGGCTTCCCTAGCCCCAAGACCTATTCATCTCTCCTATCTCTCTTTCCATTAGAACTTCCTCCTCCCTCCCCAGTCCAAGCATCCCCATATTCCCCCTCTACCTCCAATAATACCCTCTGCTACCCCCTTCCCCAAGTGCCCTCCTCCCCTGCTGTGGCCCTCTGCATTTCCCTCCATCCTCCCTTCCCAGCCAAACACTCTCTTTCACCACCTCCCCTGGTAACATTTGTTCCCTGTGATCCCCCTCTTTTGGGTTCTTTCTTTTCTTTTACCTCTGTGTTTTCTTTCCATTTTCCTGGAAGGAATTGACCTAGAAGCCTTCTACCTGAAGTTTAGGTCTCAGAGCTCTGGAGGATATTAAACAAGCCGCTAAGGAGAAAAATCAATCAATGGTCCAACCCAGCTTTAAAGCCTTATAACGAAATGGGCCAGCACAGCAAACTACCTCTACTGGTGTAGTAGTGGTACTGCCTTCTCAGTGGGAGAGAACTCAGAGGTGGCACTGTAAACACAGCCAAATATACAAGGCTAGGGAGGACATAGATCCTGGAGAGGGCCCTGTCTCTGTCATATCTCTAGACAAGTGAAATTTCTTACCATATGTTAAATATGGATCCTTATATTTACCAACAGTATACAGTATACTACTCATCAAAGAAACTTTTTTTTTTTTTTTTGCAACAAATGGAGGCTACTTCAAAATCCCACAACTAGCCAGGCACAGAGAACTTACATCTGAGAAATTCTAGTCCTAGGTGGCCTATCTTCAGTAGAACACGTATACCTAAGGCTCATGGAACATAGCAAAATGGGGGGAGCATAGAGAGGAAACAAATGCATCTCTCAACTCTCACCAGTGAAGCTTCCTTATACAACAGAGTGTGATACACACAGAAAGCCACACTGGCCAACTTTTAAAGAATAAGAGACTGCAGAGTGTGTGTCCCTGCACAAGGTCTCCCATATTAAAATGTTCCCACCCATGGCTCAGGAACCACTACAGATTAGTGGGCGAAAAGACTGTAAGAACCAAGGAAGGTCCATGAACACAGGGAAACAGAGGTTTTCAGGCCATTGCAAGCTAGCAGATGTGAATTTGTAGTAATAGGACCGATGCCAATGCAGTCAGACAAGGTGGATTGAGTGAATGGATGGCAGGGTTAGGTGAGGATTACTGCTGGGTGAAGGAGAGTAGGCCTTACTAAGGATCTCTAGAAAGGCTGACTAGACTCCAGTGGATGAATTTGCTCCAAAGGACATTTGAGTACAAATGCTTCACCGGAAAGGACTTAATATGTATGGCGAAACACATGTGATCTGGCTGGGGGTGGGGTATGGATGGGGCAAGGGGTATAAATTTGATTAAGAACTGTTGTATGAAATGTACTGAATAAAATCATATATATATATATATATATATAAACACATAATTCTCTGAGAATTAATCAACACATAATTTTCAAGGAAAGAGGTTTCTCTCCCAAAGTAACCCGGTTCAGGTTAAATATAAGGAATCATTCAAACCATCTCTCGATTTTGTCTCCAGAGAATTTTTGTCAGTTCATTAAGTAAAGCAGATATATAATGAACTGAATTAATGTGCAAAAGCACAGCTCTGCAGGAAACTGAGTGCGTGTGTTGGCTTTACCTGCCAGTTTAACATAATTGGGAGGAAGGTATGCATTCCTCATATAAACCTGCCGACTAAAAAGATTGCTTAGAGCAGTGTCAACACGGATACTGCTGACAGAGAGTGACAGTAGCGAGAGATGTGTGGAATTGTGGGTGCCAATGCAAGGGGTAGAGGCGCGTCCTGAAAAGGGGGACACCGGAACAGCTGTCACCAGCACAGCCTGGAGGGTCAAGGTGTCCGCAGGCTACTTCCCTCTGTATGTTTTGAAGTTACTTTACTTTCTTAATATTTTGTGTGTGCTGGGAGGGGTGTATGTGAGAGAAAAAGAGAGAGAGAGAAAGAGAGAGAGATCTTCCTGTATGTAGGCAGCATGTGTGTGCATGTTTGTGTGTAAACGTGGGCATGTATATGTCACAACACATGGGTAGAGATCAAAGGGCAACTTCAGGTGTCAGTCCACACCTTCCGTCTTGTTTGAGCCAAGATCTCGTGTTTGTGGCTGCATATAGCAAGTTAGCTGGCCCATGAGCTCCTGGGAATATTTCTGTTTCTACCATTTCATCTCCCCATAGGTGTGCTGGGGCTACAGATATGCACTACCGTTTCCCAGGCGTTACACGTGTTTGCAGTGTGCAAACTCAGGTCATCAGCCTTGCATGACAAGTACTTTACTAACTAAGCCATCTCCTCAAGCCTGTGATTTAAATAATGGAAAAATAATACACGTATATATTTACGGCCCAGTGCGATGTGAGCTTCTACTTCAATGAGAATGAAGAGATGCAACACTAGGTGACCTGCTTTTCCAGTTTGCGTATAATTTCACATTGGAACTGCATTTCTCACATTGTGTTGAACATTTGTATTAATAACTGTATTTATGCAAACTGAGATGCAGTGAGCCACACTGAGCTTATAGTTTCTCCTATGTTTATTCCCACAAGAAATCCAGATGCATAGAAAATGGCTTTTTATTAACATGTTGACTAAACAAAAAATGATCATAACCCTACATAGGGTATCTCACATATTCTTCTTTTTAAGACAAGGGTACAAAACACCCTCTTTTTATTAACATGTTGACTAAACAAAAAATGATCATAACCCTACATAGGGTTATTTGCTCAAGCAAATAATGCTCAGAAACACGCGACTTGGGGTACGTAACGCATTCTTATGTGTGTTGGTGAAAGGGTCATCATGCTGCTGTTTTTGCCAATTTCGTCTTTACTGTTCAATTATTCCAGTCTCCTGAGATGGTGCCCTATAGTAAGTAGTACATGAGGCAACTTGGCCATGAGTCAAGAGTGAGTAAGAGGCATGTGGTAACATATGCCAGGAAAGAGGCTGATGACTGACACAGAGGGAAGGTCACATCCTGCCACGGTTAGTTTGGAATGTTGGATGTAAGACTGTGACTGTGAAACATAATTCAAAAATTTAGATTTTTAGCTGAAAACATTATCTATCGTCTATCTATCTGTCTATCTATCTACCTATCATCTATGAATCTATCATCTATCTATCTATCTATCATCTATCTATTTGGGGGTACAATGTGATGTCTTGATCTAAGAAATTATTGTAGAGTGAACCAAATTAGTTAACTGATAGGTTAATCACTAATTATGATCATATTAATGACATCAATCAATAATTACCCCAACAAATTCATTGTTTGGCAATGGAAATATTAAAAATCTTTCAAATGTAAATGTAGACTCTATTATGAGTGCAATCACTATAAATTGGACTGGATCACTTAAAGTTAGTCCACCCCCAGTCTGAGACTAGTGCTTTTGAACAGCTTCCATGCTCTATCCCCCTTTCCATTTCCTGGCCTATAGTAGCTATCTTTTCTTCTTTGTTCGGTGTGACCAACGTCTTTAGACTCCCATATAGGGAAGAGCACGGAGTCTTATTTTATAGATCAGTTTTTGGTTATCTCAGTTGTCACTGACAGTATTGCTTTCATTTTCTCAAGACTGTATATTATTCAAATGCATACCTGTGTGTCTGTGTGCATATATTTACCACATTTTCTTTATCCATTCATCCACTGAGATACATGGTACCACTTCTTGGCTACTGCAGTTGCTATTGAAATTGATGTGAGGGTAAAGATGTATTTTCCATCTGTTGATTGGATACATATATCCAGCATCAGAAATAAATTCAAGTTTTTATGACCAATACAATTTCAACCCAGGTACCACAAACCTACAATGGAGAAAAAAAAACAAACTTTTCAATAAATGGTATTGGGAACATTGGATATTCACAGGCAGCAGAATTGTAAAAATCAATTCAAAGTGGACAAAATCTATACATGTGAGAATTGAAATTGCTAGCCAGTTATAAGAAAACAGGAGGAAAGCTTCATGAAATTGGTTTGGGAAGTGATCTCTTAGATAGCACAGACATCAGAAGCAAAACCAGACAAATGGGTGACAGAAAGCTTAAAATTGCATAGCAAATAGAACAGACTGAAGTGAAAACCTAAAGATTGAGAGCAAATATTTCCAAATTGTATGTGTGCTAATGGCAAATTCTAAAATTGATAAGTAACTGGAAAAATGGAATCGTAAGAAAACAAAAGCCAATTAAAATTTGACAAAGGATTCAAAGAGATATTTCTAAAAGGAAAAGAATTGCCACCAGACTAAAACTTTTCAACATTTCGAATCATACGCACATAAAACTATAAGAATATATCCCTTTACATAGAATGTTACAATAGGTTTTTTTGAGACAGGGACTTAGGTTGCCCAAATCGGCACTGAACTCGTTGTATAACCATGGACAACTTTCTGATCCACCCACCTCTAGATTCAGTTCAGGGCCTTGTGCATGCTAGGAAAGTATGTAAGTGAGTTTTTGTTAGTGTGATAAAACACCATGACCAAAACTCACTTATAGGAGAGTTTATTTTGGCCTAAGGGAGATACCATACTGGTGGGTGAGTGTCATGACAGAAGGTAACTTGAGCGGAAAACTGAGATCACATCTTCAACCACAGTCAAGAAGCAGAAAGGGAACTAAAGTTAAAGGAAGGCTATAAAGTTTCTAAGTTTTCCGTCAGGGATATAATTCCTCAAGTATGACTCCACCTCCAAAATGCTCCATAACTTCCACAAACCATGCCGCCAAGTGTGCAAATATGTGAGCTTTCAGAACTTTTCTCATGCAAACTATCACATCATGTGCTCTACCAACTGATCTACAGCACAAGATGGTAGATTTATTATCAGAAAGGCAAACGATAGGACCATGAACAAAGAGGTGGAGAAAAGGGGAACCCTCCGTATTGATGAAAATCAGGGCTGCTATTTTTGAAAAATATCATGGAGACATGATATTCAAATAAGCAATACCTCCTCCCCCAAAAATAATTTTTAAAAATCTTCAAACTAAACGGAGAATTTGCCCTTTATTTAATACCTTTTTCATTCACATTTCAACTTATTGTTTTTATTTTATTAAAAAAAATCTTTGAATAAAGCATGAGAAAATCACAATTCATTTCAATGAAAATAATGAATTTGTATTTTAATAAAGAATACAATGATGAATTTGTGATATGCACAGAATATTTATTGGTATTACCTCCAAGGGGCTCGTAGCACGTGAGAAGCAGAAGAAAGAAACTGACAAAATGACTTGTATGTAAGTCTTTCTTAGTTACATAAAAAGAAAATTGACAAAGAATTGAATGTTTCAGTGTCTTCACGTGAGTGTAGGCTGGAGAAGCAGCTCAACACCTAAAGTGCTTACCTCCAAGCCCTAAAACCGGTTGGATCCCTGGAACTCACAATGGAAGGAGAGAACCAACTCTGAAAGTTGTCATCTGACTATAAATGTCTGTCATCACATGCACACACACACAAATACACACATATACAGATGTGCACACACACACAAACACACATGCATAATGATAATAATAATAATAATACAAAATGTAATATATATGTACATTTTTAAGGGACTAGATAGATGGCTCAGCAGTTTCGAGCACTTACTGCTCTAGCAATGGACCTGAGTTTGGTTTGCTTTCCAGCTCTCACATCTGAGAGGTTACAACTGCCAGGAACTCCAGCTCCATGGCCATCCAATGCTTTTGGCTCCATGGGCACCTGCATTCACATGTACACATTCATACGTAGACACACACACAATTCACAAGATTAAAAATTTGAAAAATATGTTTAGCTTCTAAAATGTGCTTATATATAACTGAGAAGCATAATATACATTTCGACCAAACAACTGTCCTAAATTAGCTTTACATTTTGTTCTTTTTTCCACTCCACTGAGCTCATTTGCACCAGTCACAAAGAAGCTTCAAAGAGAAACACTTTATTTCGTTTTTCTATGCAATTAAATTTTCAATCCAAATCCAGCTCTGGAAAGTTCGCTGTCTTGAAGCTTACCCATCAGATGTTATGTGAATACTCTTTCAGAGTCTCTTGAGTTCTACTAGTAAAGATGTTTCATTTTGGTTTGTGTAGTATTCAAGATTTCAACTTTGTTAGAGCATAGAAGCATGGCAAAATGCTATTTTTTAAATTAATAAATATGTACTTAGTAGC
>NW_008342393.1:7796102-7802566 GCF_000622305.1 Nannospalax galili | reverse complement strand
GTAAATACTTCTATTTTGTTTTTATAACTTTTTTTTGGTGTGTGTGTGTGTATGTGTGTGTGTGTGTGTTCTTTCATGTGTGCCACATGCCACCAGATGCATGTAGAGGTAGAGGACAACTTTCAGGAGTTGGTTCTTTCATTTGACTATGTGGGTCTGGGGGAATGAACTCAAGTCATCAGGCTTGGTCACAGGTGCCTTCCAGGCTCCCTTTAAGCAAATACTTCTTTGATCCAATAGCATAAGTCACATTGGTAAATTATACTCTTAAATTTGAGAATATTTAGTTTAAAATAAGCAGATAATATTTGGATCCAAATTAGCAGAAATTTGCAAAGTATTCGTGAAGAAAATAGCATAAAGATTAGCTGTTAAACTTGCAGTGAATTCCAATTATACAGAACAAATTTATTCCTAAAAAATAAGGAAAGCTATGAATGGATTAAATAACAAGAGATAAAAGGATATACAAGTTTAATGCCATTTTTGCTTATCTAAAATTTTTGCTTTGAAGTAACTTGATTTATGAAAATATCTGCAGATTGTTTTGATTGCTTAATTCAGCTACTTTTTGGCTAAGATCATTTATTTAAAACTGGTATGTATATGATTCCTTTTCGTGAGTCAACATTTAAGACATACTGATTGTTACTGATAATTCAATAACATATATACACTTGATGAAAATAAATATTTGTAAGCTGAAAAATATTACATGTAAAACTATCTAGGTTAAAATACTTAACTAATACAGGAAAGAATATTAGAACTTAGAAACCTGCCCTGCAGAGTTTTCTGTTAAATAAAATAGTTCAGTGTCGTCAGAAAAAGAAACAAAACTTTACCTATGTGTCCAGCCAACTGGAGTAGACTTTAGTTAAAATGCAGTTTTTAAGTTCATCATAACAACAACAAAAAAAAAATGTGAAAGATCTTGAAATGGTAAGAATATATTGAGAGAAAAATATTCTTTACATAATAAAAACATCTAGTGATTTCATTTTAGAAGTCAACTATAGC
The DNA here is from genome assembly GCF_000622305.1 of Nannospalax galili. Lineage (NCBI taxonomy): Eukaryota > Metazoa > Chordata > Mammalia > Rodentia > Spalacidae > Nannospalax > Nannospalax galili. The sequence continues at coordinate 7,801,546 of NW_008342393.1, read as the reverse complement.
TAAAGGACTAGTTAAACTCAGGCTAGAGAGATGGCTCAGAGGTTAAGAGCACTGGCTTCTCTTGCAGAGAACTCAGGTTCAATTCCTGTCTTTAACTCCAATTCCAGGGGCTCTGACTCCCTTTTCTGACCTCAGTGGTCATTGCATGACATGGGTGCACCTACCTACATGCAGACAATACACTCATACACAAAAATTAAATATAGTAAATAAAATATTGTTTAAAAGAAGTAAACTGATACATTCCCAAATATCTCATTATCCTGATTCAATAATTATATTTGATATAATTTTGATATTTAGAATATGATTATTGATATGTTTAATAACCAATATAAATTCAATGTAGAAAAGTAGTTGTTTTAAAATAATTTTAGTTTTAAAACTAGTTTTTGGTTAATAATAATAAAAATTTTAATATGAGTATCAATTTGAATTAATATTTAATGAACATATATATTCATAATGCATGTACATGGTATGCATGCATGTGGTGATTAGATCTCGAGCTCACATATATACCGGTTACTGTATGTTAAAATTTTTTGTAAGCTCACTAGATGTAGGTGCAGGAGGAGACATACTTTACACTTGAAGAGGGGAAATACCAGTTGTTTCTTAGTCTTATTGACAAAATCTGGAAACATGACTTTCATGAGTCTATGTAGCTCTCCTCTATGTCTTACAGCAGGTCACAGGCATGATCAGTCCATACTGACATTTCTGCAGTGTGGAGGATCAAGTTCAGTGTCATGAACATGCTAAACAAGAATTTTAGTACTGATCTCTACCCTATCACTGTATGTCTAATGTCCAAAGCATGTGAGAAACACACACACACACACACACACACACACACACACACACACAATGTTTACTACCAGTGTGGTTGCATATGCCTTAATCCAAGCACTTGGTGCTTAAGAAGCTGAGGCAGGTGGGTCTCTGTGAGATCAAGTCCAGCCTGGTCTACATAGTGAGTTCTAGGCCATCTGGAGTTATTGGGTGACCATGTCTCCAAAAAGCAAACAAAAGAAAACCAAAAAGAATAGTAACTGAGCACGCCAGTAAGCAGCACTCCTCCACAGTTTCTGCTTCATGTTCCTGCCTTGAGTTCCTGCCTTGGTTTCCCTTCATGAGGGACTCTAATCTGTAAGCCCAACAAACCCTTTCCTTTTACCAAATTGCTTTTGGTCAGAGTTTTATCCACAGAGAAACAAAGTGGGACAAAAACAAAAAACGAACAACAACAACAACAATAAAACAAACATAAGAAAATTATACCCATGTTACATGTAACGAAACAAGAAACTGGTATTTTATTATTTTAATTTTGGGTCACTCTAACGTTCATTGCAATAGGAATCACTGGCAGAAGCTGTCTAAAAGTATTATTCTGAGTCTCGCATCAGAGTCTGATCCCCTGTGTGTAGGGAGGACAGTCACTATCATTTTCTTGACACTGAGAGGTTTCTGTGATATCACACTGGCATTACCAAAAATAGGGAGAGTTGGTCACTGTGCTGTGCTGGGAGTAAAAAACGGATCTTTGAGATGGACTGTAAGTGATTTAGTGTGGAAGAAGGCATCCAAACCGCACAGTATAGGTGGTAGCAGGCAATGAAGAAATGCTTTGGTATATATTTTATGTAATTAAATTTAGTAGCAGTGAGAATATCTTACAAAAATAGAGGAGATATGAGTAAAAGAGGTGCTAGAAAATCATAGTGAAATGTCATGGTTGCCCTCCTTAAGGTCAAGAGGGTCAAAGTAGGTGAGTGTTTGGTTGTATTTCTAAGGCAACATATATTTCCTAGCACTGGAAAACAAATGAGTGGGAATAAATCTGGATTATTGTAGGTTTTGGTGTAGGAACTAAAAATTAATATCCAAATTTGGAGGGGCAAGGAGATAAAAGATTGTTATGAATGGTGGGAAATAGTTTGAGATATGAATAATTGTAGCAGCAGTGGCATTTCTGAAATTGGAGTGGAGGAGTTTGTCATCTCTCCTCCTTGCCCTCTCCACACTTGTCTTACTTACTATCCAGATAGTAACTATCCATACAGCCTTCTATAATACTGGCATGATAGAAATTTTCTGAGGAAAGACCTGCTTTCTAAAAATGCCTTCCTTTTAGTTTATATTTACTTAATTTGTCTAAGTCCAAATGTTCTCAACTATAATCAATAACAAAATCGAACTTTCACAAAAATAATGCTTTCGAACCATCTATTTTTCACTGCCCAGTTTGCATGTGTGATGCCATTTAATTCTAATCAAGGAAATTAGTAATGTGCATGTCCTCAGGACATTTATTAAGGAAGAAGTATCAAATAATTAGTTCCAGATTTATAGGAAGTTTTATATTAAAAAAATCTTGAGTGTATGCCATTTAACTCCAGAACATTTAGTTGTATGTTCTACATTTGATCGAAACTCATCCTTGAGAGGTGATTCTTTATATTAAAACTAATGCATTTATTTATCACAGTGAATCTGAGGCTTTAGATACCATCAGTGTCATCTGAGCAAAACAGATAACTTTCAGCTGCATGAGCTTGAGAGGAACCAATGATCTTGCTGAAAACATCCAACAAAGTTGATTAAACTCAAATATCTGATGTGAAAAATCAAAGATCTGTTTAGCGACGTGTGTTCTCCCTCGTATGTGGCTCCTAGCGCCAAATCCTTTTAAATTTCAGGTACTTTTATTAAGATGATGCTATACAGCAGTCCCTTCTACATGAAATAACTACCATCATCACGACTTTGGCTGAGCCTGATTGCTAAATATAGCCACAATTGGACTTGTTAACGATTGTGCTCATTCATTAAAGGAGTGTCAAGCAGGGTCACTGGACCCTCACCTGAGTGTCCAGCCACTCTTCCCAGCCAACTAGTCCAGCCTTGGAAGACAAAAGAAAAATGGGAAGATCCTAATAGAGGGATGCTTTTAGAAGCCCTTGTCAAGAAACTCCAATGGACTCTCATATGAAAAATTGAAAATTGCCCTGTTCTGACTTTTTTCTACTTCCCTGTCTAGAACTTGTAATGCTAATTACTCTTGCTTTTACTTCTCCTTCACATCCCCTATTCAACAATCAAGGACCTTCTTTTCTCCCTACTGATAAGAATTATGCAATTTTGGAGTCTTTTAGGTAGACCCACTGAAGAGGTACTCCAATTGCCTCACCCTGCATCCCTGTTCAGCACAGAAGAAGCCAGAGTAGTCTGTGTCCCATGTCCCTATCAATAATTTTGGTAACCTCTTCAGAAGATGGTGTGATACGAATAGGAGGTAGGAACTGGCTAGATAGTTAAAAAGAAAAGTAGCCAGTTTCATGGCCAAAAGTCAAAATGTCCTTGGGCCTGTTAGCAAAATATTCTGTTCCAAAGACCAAAAATGTCAAAAGTATTTGGGAGCTTGTATCTAATCCTTCAAAGATTTTAAGGTTACTTCTTCGGGGGGGGGATGTTGGAGGGGAGGGAGTGGGCATGGATTTGATCAAAACACCTTATATGCATGTATGAGATTCTCAATAAAGTTTATGTAAATATTTGAAAAAATACATGTTGACCAATAAAAAAAAAGAAAAATCAAAGATCTAAATTAATGATACAGATACTCTATCTTCATGGCTAAGAAGGCTTAATATTGTTAAGATGCCTATTCTCTTAAAATTGGTCTTTAAAATCAATGAAATCTCAACCAAAATCTTAGTACAATATTTTGTGCATATTGACAGAAAGAGCCTACACCACATAGGAATACAAAAGCCTGAGTAACCCATATACTACTAGAGCAAAACAAAGTTGGATGATTGCCACTACCTGACCTCACACTACAGTAATCAAGAACTGTGATGTTGGTGAAAAGAAAGAGATTTGAGATTCACAGTGCAGATTCCAGAAATAGAACCACATAAATATACACAACTGAACTATGACAGAGGAATTATGCAATTCTTTACACAAAGAATAGGGTTTAACAAATTTGACTGCAACAGCTGGATGTTAGTGAGCAGGAAGGAAAGAAAGTGGCAAGATTAATAAGGAAGGAAGGAAAGACAAACAGAGGGAGGGACAGATAAACCTAGTTAGAGATGTCATAACATTGACAAAAATTCACTCAAAGGAATCCCAAAGCTAAATATCTGACATAAAATACATAACTATAACATTTCTCAAATGTTCCACTAGAGAAAATTTAGGTGCTGGAGACATTGCTCAGTGGTTAGGAGCACATACTATTCTTGCAGAGTGCCTGAGTTTGGTTTCCAGCACCCATATCAGGATGCTCACCATCCCATATAACTTCTAGGTTATTTGGCACCCTGATCTAAACTCCTCAGACACCTGTTCTTAAGTACACATACCCATATACAGACATAGAAACACACACACACATATCTCCTACACACACACACATCTCTTACACACACACACCTTTTTTTAGAATGAAAAGGAAAATCTAGACGTATATGTCTCTGGAAAGGACTTTCAAGATACTGTAATACAGCATAATACACAAAGGAAAAAATGACAAATTGAGCTTCATTATTTAAAAATTCTCTTTGTAAAAGATGTAGAAAGGAAAAAAATAGTCCCCAGACTGAGAGAAAATATTTGCAAAACATGTACCTGAGAAAAAATTGGTCTCTAAAATACACAACAAATGATCCAATTAAATTGGATCACTAGATCCAGACACTCCATAAAAGAGGAAATCAGATAAGAAAAAAGCATGTGAAAAGATGCCCAGCATCGTATATCCCTAACAACAATGAGAGACTCCTATACATGCACATATATTAGAAGAGCAAAAATTTTGATGGTGTTTGGAGAGACTAGTGAATGACTGTAGTCAGAACTGAAAATATTTTGTTACTATCTTATAAAATTTAGTATACTCATATGATGTGATCCACTGATCACATCTTGTGTTACCATCCACCTGAGTTGAAAACGTATACGCACACTTAACTCCCCCCCACACACACACCACATATGGATACTTACAGCAACTCTTTCGATAATTACCAAAGATACCATTTAGTAGCTGAATAGATAAACACACTTTGCTACTTCCATTATGCAATGGAATAATATTCAACAATAATAAACATATTTTACACATAGTGCCAGGAGAAATAACCCTATCTGCAAAGGCTGCAGAACCGCACCATTTTAACTGCATGGCAGCCCACAAAAAGAAAAACAGCTGGGGAAGCGACAGAAAGATCAGTGATGTCCAGGGCTAGGAGGGAGGGAGGAATGACTGTGTGACTCACAGTGGACTTTGAGGAAGGTACAGTGTACTGAAATCATGGGAGGCAGAGACAGGCAGATCTTTGTGAGTTCGAGGCCAGCCTGGTCTACATAGTGAGTTCCAGGACAGCTGGGGCTACAGGGAGACTCTGTCTCAAAAAGACAGTAAATAA
>NW_008342393.1:7768631-7795723 GCF_000622305.1 Nannospalax galili | reverse complement strand
ATTTCCTTCCTGGAGTTAATCTCTTTTGTCTTCAAATGATTTACATTTGAAATTTTATTTTTAAATAACTTATTCAATTGTAACAACAGGCATAACATCTCAAAAAAATGTACATAGATCTTGATGATCTCCTTTGTAATTAACACACAGAAGGTGCTAGAGTATGTCACCAGCACCTCCACAGGCTCCTGTTACAGCTAACAACCTGAGAGTTTTAGACCCAAGTTCTTGCTGAAATGGCCGTAAACTGTGTTTTTCAAGTCATAACTGACTTTAGTTCTCTTTTGTCATCATAAATCTCTTCAGGTTTATGTGTTTATATTGTGTGTACAAGTTATAATTAATAGAGGATATTTGAGATATTTTAGGTTTTCAGAAAAATTGAGAAGAAAGCATCAAGTTCCTTTACAACTCACACCTTTAAAAGATTACTATTAGTAACATTTTGCTTTAGTGGGGTAAGTTTATTATAATTAAGAAGCCAGTATTGGGAACTAGAGAGATGGATCAACAGTTAGGAATACTTGCTGTTCTTTCAGAGGACCTGGGTTTGATTCCCAGCACCCACATGATGGCTACCAACAAGCTGTAACTCCAGTTCCATGGGGTCTGATGCTCTCTTCTGGATTCTATGGGGTTGCATGACACAGGTTCACTGATATATATGCAGGCAATATACTCATACACATAAAAACAATAAATAACATAGTAAAAAGAAGGCAGTATTGAAAATATTGGTGTAGCTTGATTAAACAAAGGCTATGCTGCATTAGGGATCACTCTTTGTCCTAAATACTTACATGTTTGGTGTTTTGAATAGGCAGATGCTGATATATATATCAGCCTCTGCCTTATGTTTTCATACAGGGTTTCTCACTGAACCCTGAACTCATCAGATTTGCTAGACTGGCTAGCCAATGAGCTCTGGATTACAGAATGTGAGCCATCAAGCCTGACATGGATGCTGGGTACCTGAACTCACACCCTCATGTTTCCATGGAAGGGACTTTCCTGAGCCATCTCCACAGCCCCTGGTATATTTCTTTAGCAATATTAAGACTTGAATCTAGGGACTTGTTCATGCTAGGAATGCTCTAGCCCTGACAGGTATCCCAATCCTTCTTAACTTTGCATTCTCAGAAATGAACTAACAAGTCTAAACTGAACCTCCTTTGTTACCCAGGCAAGCTTTGAACATGTGATTTTCTTGCTTCAGCCGCCAAAGCAGCTAGGTTTCTCAGCCTGTGCCACCAGGCCTGGCCTATATGAACTTCTATAAAAATCTTACTTGTCCTTGGTCAGAATTTGAGGTGTGAAGAAGAGAGGAAAGATCTGTAGAGAGCAGATGTAGAACAGGCCGGCTTGTCCTGAAGATGACAGTGAGGTGAAGGGTAAACCGAGCTTCATCTAAAGAATGATTCATGTCAGGGTTATTTAGGGAGAAGGATGTCATAGAAACGCAAATGACCGAATTACTAATTTGGCTGCTGCTTCCACTGTTTTCCCTCTCCCTTCTCTTCTGAGAGCACCATTAATGCAGGTCACATTACTGGACTAAGAAATGGAGAAACAGAGCAAAATGCCAGCTTCCCCTGAGTGAGAAGTAAAGCACACAGAATACACAAAGCCTTGGGCCCACACCATCAGTCCCAGTGCTCACATGCATCCGTGTTCTTTAAAAAGTCACCTTTGTAGAAGCATGTGATTCTTTCTGGTCACACTGATGTTGGCATGCAAAGCAAATCAAAGATATTTCAAAGAAGCATAGAGTTGTGCTGACAGTCAGGTACCTTGGGATTTATTCTATTGTTCTGACCATCTTCAATATTGAAACTCCACAGTCAAGGTCCCTTTATTTTTAATCCAGAAAGCATTTTAAAACTCATTCAGGGTGAACAACATAAGCAATAGGCTTTGTGACAATTGTGCTGTCATGTACAGCCTTATTACCTGATAGCTTGCAATGGGAATTGGATCCACAAGCTTAAAAAGTCCCTATTGCTAATTTTTGGTTGCATAGTTATCTCAGAGTACAGATCCCTTTGGATCAAATTTACATAATAATGGGGTGGATAGAATGTGCCTTTGCTAATTGAGTCTGCACTAGACCATGAGGGGGCAGTATATTCCTGGCTAGTTTAGAATCAGATCTGCTTCTACAGAAGGTTAATCCAATCCAGTTCTCTTGTTTCCCCTAAACTGAGAAATATACATTTTCATAATAACACATTTTTACTTATTCGTCTACATATTCAAAACATATTTACTAAGCACATAGTATATATCTCAGGAATGCTGAGTCTAAGGATGATGCATCTATGAATGGAGTAGATTGTTGCTCTTGTTCTTTTCACAAATATCACACTGAGAAAAACTGCATGTGTGAATGTAAACTGTGATAGCTAGCCTAGGGAATGGGATAAATGTATGCATAAAATTGCTTGAGTTTGTCCAGCAATGGAGGTGGAGGGTGAAGTCAAAGAAAATTCCCCAAGTTCAAGTGTGAACATTTTATAGGGGGATATTGATTTTTAAGCAGAAAGCAAATGTTTCTTTTAAATATTAATAATCAATGTAAAGAAATTAAAGTAGGTCAAAGAACAGAGATTTGAATAGGAGGTGACTACTTAATGTAAACTTGTCTGAGAAGACTTGTTTAAAGAGATACTCCTTCCACAGAAATTTGAATGAAGTAAACAATGGAAAGATTTCAGGGAAAGAGCATTCTGGCAGGTGGAACAGCAAACATAAAAGGCCGTGAGGTTGGACTGGGACCACTGTGCTGGCAGAGCTCTGTGAAGACCAGTGAGACAACAAAAGGTCCAAGCATTAAAAAAAAAGTCAAAAAATTTAGACGGTACAGTAGCAATTAAATAATACAAATTAATGCTCCATTTTATTCCAAGTGTCTTAGGAAGCTTCGGTAAAACACTGATCTATGGGACTTTTACCTCATCCCTGTCAATTCATTTCTTGCTCCCAACTCGCCCTGGTACAACAATGAAAGCAAGAAAAATCAGGGTTTCTCAAGACCAGGTGGGAGAGCGCACGGGCTTTATGTGAGAGGGGAAGGGGTAGACAGAATGCAAAGTTGCTTTGTGGTAAAGCCCTCAGGAACTGGGCATAGATTAGATGTAGAAGCTGTGACAGAAAAGGCAATTGCTATTTTAAGTCTGAGCAATTGTTTAAGTTGTAGCATTGTTTTCTGAAATAAGGAACACAGGGTTTTCTGGAAACACTACATGGAAAATAATGAATTTTATTTTGCATCCGGACATCTGAGACTAACTGAAGGTTGACATTCTATGTGCACATTTCCTCTTAAATGCATTTCACTAGGTCTTCCCCATAGCCCAGCAATCTGACCCTATTTTCTCTTCACTTCAAATTATTCTTTTATGTCTGTTTTCCTCTCTGGCTGCCAGGGCCCCTTTCCTATTCCTCAATCTAATTAATAATTTTTCTCATATAGTTTAAAAGATTAAAAGCAATCAGTGAACACGGTTTCCTCCTTTTTCCACTAACAAACCGACACACCAACCTCATTTGTTGTCATTCGTGACTTTTGTTCAGTTACAAAAGAGCAAGTGTCACCATCAATGAAAGACACCACTACCTGTTTCTTTTTTGAACCATTTCCTCAGACTTTTCCAAAATAATCACACATCTTTCTGAAATCTCATTTTTTGCATCTTTATAAAATTTATCAACAAACATGTTAACATTCTCTACCATGTACTTCAGTTTTAAAAACAGAGCCTATTCCTGGAACGTGTGCTCCCTCTCAGCTGCCTGCTGTTTTCTTGAATGACCTTCCCTGCAGAGCTTGCTGGGAAAGCAGTATGTAACTGTCCCTATTGCTTTACTATCAGCTCCTATGCACAATTTCAATGTGCCTTTTGTTATGAGCATGTAACCAAACGTTGTCAAAATTATGAGTCGTTTTCAACATTCTGTAGCCTACACTCATGTGTCCTCTGGCCTGTGATTTTAAAGCCTTTACCGCTCAATGCCTTTCTGCCATCTGCACAGTCAGTGTACTCATATTTTCCCTGTCACTGGGGATTTCTTTCCAATCACATTTTTTAGGTCGTTCTCCCCTCCTAAATGGTGACAGTTCTGAAAGCTTCGTACTTGACCTTGACTTCTTTCTCTGTATACTTGAGCGCACACTAGTGACTCATCAATTAACATGAACTTGCATCTCATTTAGGGCCCAGAAGAGCAATATTTTACTGCCTCAACATTTAGAATCATATTTTCAGCTGAAACCAGCATCTTTCATTAAATGTACAACAGGTATTGTCAAATGAATGAATATGTCTGTGCATTACTACTAAATGTTTATATCAAGCCAAGACTCAGTAACAACAATCAGATTTGCAAGTTGTTTAGAGGCAAATAAATTCAATGACTCAAATACAAGGAGCAAGGATCTTCAGAGACAGAAAAAAAAAATTACCTTAATAATTTCCTCTGAACAATGGGAGAGAGAAGAGGCAGCTTCATAGAGGCAGAGCAAAATATTCATATGCCAATGTGGGGGGAGATATGGCTGGTAATCTTGGTATTTACATGTGTACAAGGAAAATATCTGGGGTTGGGTTAGAATCACTTGAAACTGGGCCCAGTTCCTAAATAGCCAATCAAGTTCATCTCTAAACCTGAAAACCCTTAAAAGAAAGATGTCCATTCTAGGAAACTACTTTTAAATTGTATAAGACATAAACGACTTTTGGTTTCATTAAGCAAACAATGTTTTATATTTTGCTGCTTTTAATTGTTCATTCTCTACAACTAAAGTGCCTCAATTTTCAGATATATATGGAGGATGAAAGAATAATATGACAAGATACTGCAATTAGAAAATTAACAGAAATGACTTTTAAAAGGATTTTAAACTACAGTGTCTACTAGCAGGGAAATATATGGTATTTGATGACTGATTTTCATTTTCAAATTTCAGCTTGAATTTGCCATATATATAAAAACAATGAAGAATCTTTATAGGACAGCAGAACAAACTACATTTTAAATAAAAGTTTCTTTCTCCTACAGTTCATAGGATGTGTGAGTGTACCAGATGCATAATTCCAAGCCAAGAGTCACAATCAATAAGGAACATTAAATTGTAATTATAGAACTTTGTATTACCAACCAGGAATTGTGTTGGCAATTTTACAGAAAATATTACATACAAGAAGCTTTCTTAAATTCAGGAATGAGAGTCGAAAGATCATTAAAGATAACAGCTTTGAGCCAGTAAACCTAAAAAGTCCTGCTCTCAGGCTGAAGCGGTAACTCGGCAGTTAAGAGCAGTGGTTGCTCCTGCAGAGGACCAGGGTTCAACTCCCAGCACCCACGTGGTAGTTAACAACTGTCTGTAAATCCAATTCCAGAGGACTCCAACACCCTTTTCTGACCTCAGCAGGCATTGCCCTACAGAACATGGGTCCACTTATATACATGCAGGAATACACTCATACGCATAAAATTTCTTTCAATACAACTTTATAACCAAGAGAAGTTCATAGTTGTACTGAGATTCTATGTCAAAATAAGGGTTTCTTTCTCATCCTGGTTTGACTGCTTTACACAAAATGGTGTTTATAAGGTTTAAATGTAAAAAGTTAAAATAAATTTGTCAATTTCTTTCAGTTTATTTATTTATTTATTTTATTTTTAAAATTTTACTTATTTTTTATTTATGTGTATATGTGTATTGCACCTGTGATGAGCAACACCTGTGGAGATCAGATGCATCTGTCAGATCCCCTGGAACTGGAGTTACAGACAGTTGTTAACAGCTATGTGGATACTGGGATTCGAACCCAGTTCTTCTGCAAGAACAACCAGTGTTCTTGACCGCTGAGCCATCTCTGCAGTCCCATTTTTTTACTTTTTTTTATGTGTATGAGTATTTTGCCTGTATGTACATAAGAGTGTACCACATGCATGCAATGCCTGCAGAGACCAGAAGAGGACATCAGATTTCCTGGAACTGGAGTTACAAGTGGTTGTTAACCACGACCTGGGTGCTGGGAACTGAACCCAGGTCCTCTGCAAGAGCAGCCAGTGCTTTTAACTGCTGAATCATTTCTCCAGTCCCCTAAATAATTCGCTTTTAAAAATATTTATTTCCCATCCCCCCCAAAACCACCTTAGAGTGAAGAGTGCCACCTTCATGTTTGTAAGTGCCTTTGACGTCTGTCAGAAGAGAAGACTGCTGGAGTTTTCCCGTTTCTTCTCAACTGGATCTTTTATGACGTTTTGGGGTTTTGTTCTTTTTTTCTTTTTAATTTAATTTTAAGATATATTTTTATTTTATGTGTATGAATGTTTCACCTTCATGGATGTAAGTGCACCACATGCCTGAAATGCCCAAGAAGGCTAGAAGTGAATGACCAATTCCCTGGAACTGAAATTACAGATTGTTATTAGCCACCATGTGTGTGCTGAGAAACAAACCCATTTCCCATTCAAAAGCATCCAGTGCTCTAATTGCTGAGACATCTCTCCAGCCCCAATGGGTCAGTTTCTAAAACTGATTCTTGGTATCACTTTCATGACAGGAATTCCTAAAATAACTTGGTGATTATTTAAAATATCCTTGATCATACTTTAAATTTTGGAAAAGAAAGTTTCCTTAAGAAGGACAACTACAAAGGGCGATCTTGTCTAGAGATATAACTGAGTGGTAGAATGTTGCCTAGCTGGTTGATGGGTCTGGGTTCAGTTCTTAGTACCACATACCAAATAGAAAAATGACACTAAAAAGCGATCTTTCTGCTTACAGAAAGATATATATTTGTGAATGTGGTTTAAATAAGAGATGCATTAGTAGGTGATCCTTGCAACAACTGCATCTGACAACTGCTCCTGTGGCTAGACAGGGATCTAAGAACTAATAGTATTTCCAGACAACTCCATAGGTGCAGTTATTCAGGCCCAATGTGCGGCAGAGTGGAAATATGGTCATTCTTATTTTGGAGATGGTCTTTATTGACTCATTCAGTCACACAGGGTATTTTGAGAAACACGAGCATTGAAATCAATTTGCCAGAGAGCACAAGGGCTGGTTTCTGATGTGATTCTGAGGAGAGAAAGAAGAGAATAAGAATAGATAAACAGCTCAGTTTAAAACACCATACAGTTCTTCATTACCCCAATCCTCCATTATGAGGTTCACTGTGGTTGTTAGCAAAAGACTGGGACAAAAATCAATGAGTGGACATGCTAAAGGGAGCAGTAACTCACATGTGGAAACTGAGGCTGATACAGAAAGACACTCAGGAAACACACCTTGCCTCTCTATTTTTGAGCCCTATGTACTGCAATAAGCATATATTAATTTCTTTTGTGTAGCTTTGACCAGACATCTGACAGAAACAACTGAAATGAGTAAGTATTAATTTTTACTAACAGTTTCAAAAGCTAGCATCAAAAGGTACCACTGAACATTGGTGGTAGGAGCTTGTAACAGGAGAGGTTCTTATCACACAGCAGACAGAAACAGATACAAGAACAGATCGGGGGTGAGATTCCCTCCAAAGCACCACACCCAGTGATATATATCCTTAAGCTGAATCTTGCTTCCTGAAGTTCCTAGACCCTCCCAAAATAACACCACCAGATTGGGAACCAAACAATCAGTACAGTGAACCTATGGAAGACATTTCATAACAAACCCCAAGGTCACAAGTAGGAAACAAGAAATGGAAATTGAATATCATTGGCAAAGAGAAAATTTTGTGTGCTATACTGTACACCCTGGTGGCTATGTGTTTGGCATACGTCGGAGGAAACAACTTGCATTTACATGTTAATTCTTTAAGGTACTGATTTAGAGCCCTTCAGATGGGTAGGAAATTAGCAGAAATACCCAGTGAGCAAATCAATGAAGATGACAAAGAACTGTCTTTGTCTGGATTCCAGCTCTTCTTTTGTATAATATCTGCCTTGTAGGTTCAGATTCGAATTTTGGAACAGTATAGAGATTAAAATATTGCTTACAAGGCAATCAAGTGTCTATGTTCTAAAACACATGAAAGATTCTGATAAAAGATGTATGTGAAATGGGTGTGAAATACATTATGTGATGGATAAACAGCCAACCTCTTTCTAAACATATGCAAATATATTCGAATTAATGGCTCATGATAGCCAGTAATACCTTGCATAGGACACAGTGTGAATTTAATCTACCTTATGAAATGCTTTTGAATTTATTGAACTGAAGGAGCTCTCTTATTTTTCTTCAGATTCTCACCTTCTGTCCAGCCCCTACATCATTGGTGACTACTATAGCCTGATTTCTTATGGACTGTTCCTTTAAGGGTGTTCTTGCACTAGTTGCACAAGATTCACAGCATTTGTGTTTCAATCTAATTGTGTTTCTTAATCTGGACAATATTTAACATACTTCAGCACAGATTCTTCAGGAATCTTTTCATAACTGCAGGCATCCCATGGTTGACTGTTTATGCAACAGCCTTTAAATGATAAGTTGGCTTTATTTAATATTTAGACTTTTAATTTGTCAGGCATTGGATGTCAATTTTCCTGTGTTGAATATTCTGTTTATATTCTATTTTTACCTCAAAATAAAGGGTGCGTGATCTGAAGTACGGTATCTTATCACCGGACATCTCAAGTCCCGGACTTGTACAATGAGGCAATATTTTATTTCGCTGTACATATTAAAACTCAGGTAACATCAGAATAAGGCATATTAAAATAGTAAGGTAATCCATGGGAAATGAATCAAATTAAATTTTCATTATTGTCATATGCAGTAGTATATATGTGGATATATATCACATTCTTTTGATATTCTCCCTTTTTATTTTATTTTTAGTTATTGTACAGTACTTGAGATTGAACAGAGGGTCCTATGCATGCTAGGCAAGCACTCTCTCACTGAGCCGCACACCCAGTGTATGCTTGGTATATTAATGTTATGTATACTTTATATTTATTCTATACAAAAATCAATGGAAGTAGTATGTTATACATTAGACTATGTGTCAACCACACTTACTAAGATGATTTCATTGACATTTTGATTTGTGATACAGTTGAAGGTCTATTAACAGACAATATGTGCTATATTTCTAAGTATTTATATTCTGGGAATATTTCAATTATTTCACTTATATTACTTGTAAAATAAACCTTGAGATAGGCACTATTTTTATACCACTGTTATATCTTGGAAGTTAAAATACAAATCAATAAAGCCACTAGACCAAAGTCACAAAGCTAGTTTTAAATACAGCATCCTTTTAGATCATATTATGTTGGCTTCCAAACACATACCCTTAACAATGGATTTACGGGAAATTTCTATAATATATTTAAGTTCACATAAATTCTTTCACAAGGAAGAAAAGGTCCTTAGAATATACTACATTTTACTGGGAGATACCTACACTTTATAGTAGAGTATAGTGAGTCATTATTTGTGCCCCAAATTCTTGCCTTCTGACAAGTAAATTAGGGGGTTTTCAAATAGAATTTAACTGTTTCTTGTATTTGAGGGTGTCATTAACATTAGCAAATTATCAGCCAAAGTTCCATAAAGCACTTCATTGAAAAATAAGGAATCAGGACTGGAGAGATGACACAGCCATTAAAAACGCGTGCTCACAACCAAAAAGACAAATGAGGAATATTTCATTGTACCCCTTGTAATTTAAATTCAGTATCTAGTAAGCTAAGCATTCCTCAGCTTATAGAACATGTGTGTTTTTTTGTTGCACATACAGCTCATTGATCAACAGCAATCATATGTAATACCTTTGTAATATGTGCAACCTCATCTCAATACAATAAACCTGCACATTTGGTAACTTGCTGGCTTGAGTAATGAAATGTCTTGCCTATCTCTAAAGTAATCTTAAGGGATTAAAAATTAGGATAACACAATGATGCTTGCTCAGTAATAACTGGTTTTATCAGTCCATTCTTTATCAACAGAGTATTTTCAGTAGACATGGTACGGTCTCTAAGGATTTTTATGTCTGATACATTTGTCCTGTGAATGTCTCTCCTCTCTAGTATGGGCCAGACTCGTTGATTCACTTAAATAAAAGTATAGAACAGAAGTCATAAGAAATCTTTTCCAAGGTCGCCTTGAAAAATGTCAGTGACTTCAGCAAGGATACTAATCTCTCTCATTTTTCCTTGATCATTCAGTTTGGGAATAGCAAGCTGTGTTGTGAGGCAGTGTTATGACGGGGACCACAGAACCATGAGGGGACAATATCTGTTGCAGCCTTGGGTGTGTTTGTGAGTTAATTTCTGACCAGTTACACTGCAGGCAAGATGTGCTGAGAGGCTTTGGAGAAGAAATGATCAATTCAGCTGTGTCCAGTTATTTAAAATCATTGTCATCCAGAGTCATGTGTTACACAGCGGTAGAGAAGAACTATAATGATACTTGGAAGATCAGTGTGACTGCTTTGTGCCTTTGATAACAGTTGGATTATATCTAGTCTCTCTCACTTAAAGGCATTTTATTTTTTAACTAGAAGTTACAATGCAATCTGATCTAAGAAAACTAACATTGAGCAATTCACCTCAAGTCTTGAACTTGAGTTATTCGTCTTTGAAATAAAGAAAGCTTTGACTATGCATGCGGAACAGTTCTCATATCCATTGTACAACTATTTTTAGCATCCATTGTGATTTCTTCGCCTTATCTTCCAAGACATCAACACAATAAAATACACAATTTCCACTGTTAAGAATTTTGTAAAATGGGGAATCAGAGTAGCTGTGTGACAATGAATCAAAACACCAGCCAAATGACTTGACTAGCCTATAAATTTTGAAGGGACCCTTTCCTAAAGTAATGGCTTATGATGTATTTTGAAGTCCACTGAGAATTTGGGTGCTGAAAAGGCGAGAAAGAATGTAGTTTAAAATGAATGGCAGTCATGCAGGCAAGACAAAGTTTCAGCAAGAGGAAGGACATGTCATGGCACGACTGTGAAGAAGGAGGTCTCAGAATGGGAAGCATTGAGAAAATTCTGAATGCCAATGCCTTATTCATCTCGTTAAAACTTCCCCAGATTTGGCTTTGCTTATACATATTCATAAGTCTGAAGACAATCCACCAGCTATAGGATGGGTTGGGAAATAGTAAAATGGAATGTGAATGGACATTGTGAAAATAAACAATGAAATGTAATAATTGGCCATGCCAAATCCTAACTGTAAAACTAGCAGCTAAAAATACAGGTGTACTGGAAAAATACCATAATTTGATAGTGTCTTATCTGTCACTTCTTTCTTTAAAAAAGACCATAATTCTGATATAACATATTACAGCACAGATACAAATCTTATTGGATATAATTTTATATAAATTGCCACATATTAGGTTTCATTCATGCGGGACATGATACTACATGGTTAAGAAAAAAATCTACCTTATCCAAGTACATATAGTGACTCAGGGAACAGTTATTTAATTTCAGAACTTTTATAAATGGAGAATTCTCTGATAATAATGGCATGAACACTTGCTATCCGGTTTGCATGCCCTAATGTATAAATAAATAAAGGCATACACAAATATAAAAATTTTAGAAACTATCCTCATTTAAAAATCTATAGGAAGTTATGGTAATGACAGTATAAAAGAAATATTTCTCTGTCACTTGAGTGTAAATTCTACTTTTGCATACCTTTTAACTTCTTGTGTGTTTTCCATATCATCCACATTTAATACCATACACCGGCAGGGCAGACAGTTAATTCAGTGTCTGTTTAACCAACTACTCTACCTCAGCTTCAGGCACTGGCTTTCTTTTTTTTAAATTTGTTTTTAATTTAATAACCACATGATTAGAAGAAGCATTTCTTATAACTGCATTGACATATTCAATAACAATTTCCAGAGCTAAGATGCATCTCTTTCAAAATTGGCTGTAAATTTTTAGGTTTACAGTGGAATTAATACAGTTACACAATATTGAACTCAGTATAAGCCCTGTAAGATATAAAATTGAATGAGTTTTTACCCTTTAAAGAAGATCTACATTTCATTTTAAAATATGCTGTTTCCTATATTTTTAATGGTACTAACACTTAGATGTTTGCACATGTGTCTTTAATCTCTATGTATCTGATTATTACTAGTCACAGTTGGGTACACCCAGATCCTTAGTACCTGAGTATGTATATAAAATCATCAGGTAGATTTCCCTGGTAATGTGTATCACTTCTACTATTTAACATGAAGTAAATTTTTATGCTTCCCCCTCAAATATGTCTGTTTTTAAATTTGTTGATTTTTTGTGTGTATATCATACAGAACATCCCACACAATCTTATTGATCTATGTATCCACTTCCCAAATGGCACCCTCCAATAGTCTCCCCCCTCCCACACACTGGAGCCCATATACTCTGTCATACCTGTTACTGTCCACTAGGTTGTTGACACCCCCACCCATTCCCCAGTGCTTGTCTGTCTGCTAAATCTAGTCAGCCCATCTAGAGAGCCTTGTTTTAGGAAGATCAGCTATTCCTCATCTAGGAGCAATCAGTTATCAATATTCCTTTAGATAACATCGGGGTCTGCAGTTCATTTTCCCAGTTCTATGCTCAGTTACTGTCTGGAAGTCTTTTTGGCCACCCTGGTCAATAACTCAAAGAAAGGTATCTACTGTTTGGCATTGTTTCTTGTTATGTAGCCTTTAGCTATACATATGGACTCTTAAAAATTATATTGACCCCCATTAATCTTTGGTTATACTTTCCTTTTGGGTGTATAAGAACCTACAATTGGGCCAGATAAACCAATTTATTTTTACTCTTAAGGTCGTTTGAGGATCTGTTCCTCAGGGATAACATGGGCTTGGGAGGAGCACCTGGCTCCTTTCTTTTACCAGTTCCGTCTATGTGAAGATAATTCAAAGGTCCTGCTCGACCATGGCTGTCTTCACTTGGAAGCATGGAGGAAATGTTTTCTCTGTGTTGACCCTCCTCTTTGTAGACTGGACATTGGTTCAGGTCCATCTGGTGGGGTCTCCACGGCCTCCTTGATCAAGAGGACAGGTGACTCCCCACAGAAACAGGACATTTTGAGAGATGCTCATAGTCCCCTGGAACTTAGTCAACCTAGGAAGGCTTAATTAATATGTGAAGACTTTCATGATAACTACATATTATGTCAGAAACAGATCTTCTTCACTTTTCCCACATACTACATTGCTTTCTAAACTTGGTCTTCTTTCTATATCTCTAGGAGAAAAGGATAATCTGAAAACAGACTCTTACTGCTTAAAGAAAAAAGTAAAATTTTAATGCAAATTTTAAATGAACATATATCAGAGTTTATTTGACTTATTAATAAGAGAAACAATAAGATGTTAAAATCCATTTAAGTGAAAATTCATGCATGTACACATAAACAGATGCATATGCACAAAGAGAGAGAGAGAGAGAGAGAGAGAGAGAGAGAGAGACCCCTTCACACACTCCATCAGCAACAGCAAAATGAATGTATAAGTAGAACCAAAATTACTGAAAATCTATGTGGAAATAGGCAATTATTTCCCAGTCAAATCTGTCTTTTGCATTGTGTGGACAATGTTAATTTTCAGTACTATCAGTTTTGTACAGTTGGATCTGTAGATAATTCAGTTGCTTAGATTTAGTTAACTAAGTAGGATGTATTCTATAGACATGCTTACATTTCTTGTCTCACCCTTTTACTTCAGATTTTCTTGCACACCAATACTGTGACACCCAGACCTCTAAGACTCTCCTTCTGGTGTGTAGTATAGACAGAATGATTACTTATTAATATCAAGTACCCAATAGTTTATTTAAGTGATTTATTTATTTTTACTTTATGTGTAAGAGTGTTTGCCTATATGTATGTATGCATGAATATGAACCACATGTGTGTCTAGTTTGCCCATAGAGGCCAGAAGAAGATGTTGAATCCACTGGAAATGGAGTTACAGATAATTATGAGTGCCACAGTATGGTGCTGGGGAGGAAAATGGGTCCTTTTCAAGAGCATCAAGTGCTCTTCACAGCTGTGCCAGCTCTCTAGACAATGTATAGTGTACCTTATCTGTTATTTGTGGGTTAGTATATCTCATGGCTGCGTGTGCTTGGGTTCTAATCCCTTCCTTGGCAGTCATCACTGAAAACCACAGAAGGAGCTTCACACTAGGGGATCTTAACCTTCCCATGTGTCTCCTTATTCAAGATGCTTCTGAAATATATCAATTCTGGAAAGAAATTTTAAGTCACATGGTTCCTGCTGATCACTTAGTGATGCTACTTAGGCTTTTTTTTTTCTCATATGATTATATATTTTCTTCCTTTCTAAACCCATCAGATTCCATATGGTTTAGGATCATTGGAAGAGATGCTGTCAACTTATCATCTGGCCATTATGACATCAAGTTAGAAATTAATAGCTTAATAAATTTGATTTATCAATGATGAATCCAATAATTAATGATACACTCTTTTTTTCTCTCTGGAACATTTTCATTCATTACAATCATGTTGAGGAATCTGGTCTGAACATGAGAAGTCTTAGTTTATTTAGATGTGTATCAGTATTTCTTTCCTATGCTGAAATTCCCGTCTCTGTTTTCCCTGCGAGTAAAAGGATTACAAGATAGCAACGAATAACTGTCTCTACAGTGTTCACCAGGGTAAAGGATAAAGAGAGCCAAAACTAATAACTAACTTTTCATGTTAGTTTTTGGCTTGATATCCATAATCCTAGATTATCAGATAGAAGTAATTCAACATTGTGTTAATGAGATAAACATCAAGGGAAGAATTTTTTAAAGTTTTATTTATTATATTAATATATATTAGTGCTTCTCCTGCATATACATAAGTGAAAACATGTTGTGAAAAGTCCACAGAGGTCAAAGACTGTTTAAGATACCCTGGAACTGGAGTTAAAGATGGTCATTAGCCACCATATGAGTGCTCAGAATTGAACCCAGGTCCCCTGGAAAAGCAGTTATTGCTCTTAAATGACCAAGCTATCACTCCAGCACCGTAAGAAAACATTTTTTAAAGGAAATGTAAAGGAAAACATTTGAATGATGATGCGTTTCTTTGAAATAATGAAATAAACACTTTAATTCCTTCTCATGACATATGACATGTGTACGGCCCATTTAGCCTAAAACAAAGAGCTCAAATATCCCTATGTTTCAGAAAGGCATGGGCAAAGCTCATATTTTATTGAGCTCGGCTCCTGGTGAATGGTTTTCTTCCTTCTGGAGACTTGCTTTGCCCCAAATCAGGTATTTCACAGATTACTTAGATACTGGATAAAGTTGTTATGAAATTCATGTCTAATTCAAATACCATTTCCTTAGCATCTGTTACATATTGTACTTAAGAGCTGGTAGGAGCAACTGCCCAATTAGAATGCTCTGCAAATTCAGATCAACATCCCTGGTTTTTAAAATCAAAAAGAATTTCTACTACCTAACCCCCACTTCCTGGAAATGGGAAAGACTGAAACCAAAAGGTTTATAGCAACCGCCTCAGGGAAAGATGGACAAAAACGGTTGGCAAATCATTCTTTTCTTCTTCAGATATTGAATTGAACTTTTAAAAATATTTTATTATATTTTTATGTGTATGAGAGTAGTGCCTTCATGTATGTGAGCACACTAGTGTCATGCAATGCTGTGGAGACCAGAAGAGGGTTTCAGATTGCCCGGAACTGGCCTTTAAGGATGGTTCATAGCTGCCATGTGGGTGCTGGGAATCGAACCTGGGGCTTCTGCAAGAGCAGTCAATGCTCTTAAGCACTGAGCCATCTCTCCAGACCAAGATATTGAATTAAATTTTAAAATATCAAACTCATCTGCATAAACTGGTAGATATTTAAGAAGCATGATGATAAAAGATAGTAAAGGGTCTGGAGAGATGGCTCGGTGGTTAAGAAGACTGGTTGTTCTTGCAGAAGACCCAGGTTCAAATCCCAGCACTCACATGGCAGCTAACATCTGTCTGTAACTCCAGTCCCAGGGGATCTGACAGCGTCTTCTGACCTCCATGAGCATTGCAAGACACAGGTGCACTTACCTACATGCAGGCAATACACACATATACATAAAATAAAAAATAAATAATTTTTTTAAAAAAGATAGTATAGGAGACTCTGTCTCAAAAAAAGAAAAAATAGTATAAATGACTGTGTTATTGAGCAAGGAGCAGAAGTGTGCTCATTTCTGCCAAAGCCAAGGTTCTTTCAAAACATGAAGTGCTAATGACAAATTGAACATCTTGTCTCTTGTGAATATTCGTTGGTGTTTGGCACATCAAGAGAGTTAAGGCAATCTTTTCTCATGAGATCCCTTAGAAGAGACAATGTACACAGGGCATGAAAAGGAGAATTTTTTTTGCAAGAGGGATGTCTGATGCTACAAATCCGACTTCCTTTGCCTTATAGTATTTTCTACTTCAGCATGAAGGGTGAGCACAGTTGAATATACAGTTTTCTGTTTGCAGTATGAAGCATTTCATGTAGAAAACATTCCCAGATTAGTCTGACTGGCATGTTGGGAACTATGATGATAGAAACAGTGCTGGAGGAAGTTACTGAATGCACTTGATCATGAAATATTGTCAAGCACGCAGTACGTTTGGAGACAATTGAAAAAGAAAGGAGGGAAAACAAACAATCTAACAGTTGTTTCTGGAATAGGAGAATACTCCCCTATGAGCTGTTGTCAGCTGGGCCCTAGAGATTCGCAAAACAATAAAGGCCATTGCCAATAATGTTGATTGTACACAGGAAGTGATGGTAAATCCCTATTGCTGAAGACACTGTATGATGTGAGCATGGAAAAGGGAGAAATCAAGCTTGGACTAAGCTGAAAACTCCCTGCCACTGGATGGGTGGCTTTTGTGGTGCCAGAAGGTGATATGCAGATGGCTGGGGGAGAATCGTCCCCTATAATTCTGCTCAATGCTGGAACCGCCCCCCCACCCCATGTTGCACTATCAACATGGTAAACAAGATGTTCATGTTGGTGCAATAGTGGCACGTCTAGTGTTATGTTCACCCATCAAATTTTCAATTAGATATAATGCCCACTCTTAGGGGTGGAACACACATCTGGTACCGTAGACCAGGCCAACCCCCCATGGCAAGGAAAAATATAGACCCCAGTGGGAAGTCACTGCAATTGTTTTGTTAGATGGATGTGATGCACCTGCTGAAGTACTGTCCAAGCACTTGTGTTTACACCCATAGGTTAAGTTATTATAGCAGCCACTGTTTAGAGGTTCTTGCTTCTTGATCTTTGAGTTTTTATAGTAGATGGAATCCCATTGAATTGGGCTAATAGCTCATGGAAAACAGATGATGCAGAGGCTGGAAAGGTCAGTGCCTTGCCACAATGGGAAGAAGATCATCCCACACCTACCACCCCTTCCAAGGCTCAGGGACTTTTGCAGAAGAGGTTGGTGGATAGGAAAGAATGTAAGAGCTGGAGGAAGGGCTGGAGTGTTACCTGGAAGTGTCTTCTGACCACTGTGCCAGCAAGCTAGTTATCAAGGAGTAGAGGGGGTGTCAGTTTCCCCTTCCACCCAATCAGTTGACCTTAGCTGCATGTGGGGGAGAGGCTGAGTATACAAGCCAAGAATGCCATGAGGCACTTCTCTTGCCATTTTGTGCAGGTGGCTATTGGAAATCACAGGAAAGTGTGGATTTTCAAGTGCAGTCATAAATGGGGGTGCCCAATCTTCTATAAATAAACCCCCACCCTATGCTCTATCAGCAAGCCCAATAAACTCATTAGGATTTAAAAAAACAAAGTACGGAGGTAATGGAAATGGAAACCTTCATTATTCCACCAAAGTTGACACCACGTTGGTAAATCCTTTGGTCTTTGATTTCTTATTCCTACCCCCTCTTAAAATTATATAGATATATATTAACCTACTTCAAGTTATTTCTGGGAAAATGTGATTAAAAATTGCCTCTCTTTGGAATAAAAAATAAATTAAAAAACGTTCATACCCAATGAAGTTCATTAACATGGAAAAGAATTCAGAATTAAGAAAATACATGGCATTTTTATTGAAACAAGCAACCAGTGAGAATTTGTATTTCAATAAATTATATAATATAAGCCCAACTAAATGCTTTTCCTATAGCCCAGGTTGACTTAGAGCTTATTATATAGCTGAGACTGGTCTTGAAGTCATGACAATCCTCTGGCTTCAGCCTCCTATGTGCTGTATATATGCACAAGTCACCATATCAGGGTTAAGACTAGCTTTCATACTTAGGGATTTCTACAAATAGAGAGTAGTAGTTTAATTGGTCCAAGTTTGATCTTGAACTATGAAGCATTATCATTGACCGAACACCACACGGAACATTACACTGGTAGTTACAAATGAATTCATTTGCACTTATTAATTTATATTTTTCTCTTGAAAGTTAACTTCCAGTAGCTTTCTATTTTCTTCAGGTTTCCACTAGTACCAAGACTATAATTTTTTTTTTATTGAACCTGGGAGCCAGGGTTGAATTTCCACTTATTCTAGATCATAAAGACAAGAGAGAATCTTTAGCTAGAGTTCCCCATTGTGAATTTTATTAACTTACAGAAGATGCTGGGATTGACTATCTGCTTTGGCAATCAGTCCTAGCAACCTCAATATATATGTAAGCTCTTTTATAAATCTTTGAATGTATTTGAGGTAGGCACAGAAACTTAACCAAGCAAATGAGTCTGTAGAATGCCCTGATGATAGCCAATCTAGCCAATTTCAGTAGATGTCTGGATCTCCGTGGAAACTCTCTTCCTGTAGCTTGCCAAACATTCTTTAAAATGCAGAACATGTAAGGAAAGCTGCTTTTTTTTTAACATAAAAGTCTTTAATAGTGATGGTGTTTTGTTTGTTTGTTTATATGTGTTGTGTGTAGGTATGTATGCCCATTCTTGGGTGTGAGGAGGCCAGAGGTTGATGTCAGGAGTCTTCCTCAGTTGCTCTCCATCTTATTTTAGGAGATACAGTCTCTCTCTGAACCTGGAGTTCAACATGTAGGTGAGACTGTCCAGCTCACCATCCCTGCAATGCTTCTGTCTATGTCCCTGAGCACTGTGTTTCCACACACACTGCAAAGCACCATTGTTTTGTACTAGGGATATGATTTTAGTCCTATGCTTGCACAACAAACACTTTACACACTGAGCCGTCTCCTCAGCCCCAACAATGGAATATAAAAGTAATGCTTTGTATATTATCCAGCTTGACTCATCTTTTTTTTCATTTTTCTCTATTCTTTTTATGTTTAAGAAGTTTATTCATTTTATGTATGGAATTATATGCTGGGAAATAAACTCATGTCCTCTGGAAGTGTAGCAAGCACTCATAAGTGCTAAGCCATCTCTCTTGGCACTTGGTTCCTTTTTATTTCAACTCATAATGCAATTTTATTCTATAATTTATTAAAACTGTCCTCCATGAAAGAACAGTTGGTTTCTTTTTAATCATTTGCTACTGATAGAAACTGTTACATGTGAACATTTTTCTGATTATAAATCTCTACTTAGTTCCTTAAATTGAATTCAAAGGACTATCATGACCTTGCTTAAATTCATAAATTGCTTGCTAGGGAATGCATGCTACTTCCCAGGAATTCGTGCTCATATCAAGTTCAAGGCAATAGATTGTCCTATAGCTACAGCATCAATAGCCTCTTTCTACTCCTTCCTGGTGACTAACATTCAGCTATCACATTACATTAAATTCAAGTCTATGAGGAAACTGAAACAAATTTGGCACATAAGAAGAAACTTTACTACTATTACTATTATTATTTTGGTGTAGTTTTTATTTGAGAGAGAGTCTTTGTAGCCCAGATTGATATGGAAATCAGTATATAGGTCAGGCTGGTCTCAAAAATCACAGCAAACCTCCTGCTTCAGCTTTCCAGATACAAGTATTAGAGGTGTGAGTCATCACGTCTGACTCATCTATTATCTTTAAAATAAAACTTATTTATGTCATAGTGGTAGCATACAAAATTCTCCCTAACTATAAAGCAATTTACAATGGTTTTTGTTTTAACTGAAGGTTAAAAGGTAAAGAGTGACTTCTTATCAGAAAGGTTAGCTGTTTTATAAGCCAAATCTAAAGAGCAGGGCCTTGCACTGAATACATGGAAGGAAGACACAAAATATGCCATAGTGTGTTTGATTTTTCACAAGTACTAATCATTCAGAGGTCTGTACAGATGTGATCCTAGAAATAGATGCAAGAAAAGGCAAAAAGTACCATGGGTCAGGAGCCACTGAGATAGTTTAGTGGGTATAGAAAACACTGGCTACCAAGCCTGAACACCTGAGCTCCATCTCTGAAACTTACACGGTAAAAGGAAAGAATTGATTCCTGCAAGTTGTCCTCTGATTCCACACATGAACTATTACAGGCATGTACCCACATACACACACACACACACACACACACACACACACACACTAACTAACTACCTAACTAACTAACTAACTATAACTAAATAAATAAATGCAAAAATTTGAGCATAACAGATTTACCTTATCGGTCCAGGATCAACAGTAACAGCAGAGAAAACTGAAACTGGCAACTGTAGAAAGAATATAATCCATTTACATAGGTAATGTGGTTTATACACTTTTGTTTTGGGATTATCTACAGCACAAACTCCTCAGGTATATTTTAAAAGATGCCTGTCCTGGCCAGGTAATATTGACAACTTGCGAACTTCACAGCAATTAGTAATCGGGCAGAAGAAATCATTTGCGTTGGAGCTGCATAAACCATATCTTTGGCTTCCTGGCACTCTCCTCACTTTTCTCCATGTTTCTATTTGGCAATAGGCAAAGGCAATCAGAAACTGGGGATGCTTCAACTGCTTTTAATTATTCACAGTTGTTTTCCTTAAACCGTAAGAGCTGATATGCCTGTAACAAAGCACAGAGATCTAATTTATCGAGAAATTGAAAGTATAGAAGTTTTCCATTGGATAAATGCTACGTCTTCTTTCTACAACGAGTATGCTTATTATGTATGCCTCAGTCTGAGTGTACATAACGGATGGGTATTTAGATGTAGAGATAAATAATGGTGACTTCATATTTTATTTGCTGCATTTCATTAAGCTTTCCCATATTCATACCAGGAATTTGAAAATATTCTTCTCCTTGACCAAAAAGATTGAAGAGTATTTCTGCTATCACCTGAAGGTATTCATGGACAATAGGCAGCGTTCTATTCAGGCAGGTAATTATATATAACCAGCTCTAGCTGGGCTCCCCAAAATGAAAGTTGCTGATCTTGAAGTATAAAAAATATATATTTTCAGCTGTGGACAATTAACAAACTCAGTCGACCAGGCAAAAGTGCTGCCCTTTCCTGTACAATTCAGCTGCCAGAACTACTTTGACCGCTATATAATTACATGGACCATAAATTATGCTCCGTAATCACCTTGTTTATAATTTCATTCCCTATAAATTAGTATTGTTCATAACCACCAGAAGCATAGTGGGCTGCTCACCAGAGATCCCAGCAATGGCTGAGAGCTACCCCTTTCTGAGGAGGAAGATCTTGGTGGGCTGTTATTAGTCATGTCACTGGTGAGTAATCTAATGCTTTGGAGCTTCCAGTGACATTCAAGGCCTCCAGCTTGGGAGCAGAACAAGATAGGAACAGCTATGACAGAAGAGCACCCTATTTGAAAGAAAACATTTAACATTTCAAGCAAAATAGCTCCACATATATGTTGTCTAATGTATGCACACAGAGATTACACAGGAGTCTTAACAGTAGTTTTCTTTAGAGCAGGTTCCATAAGAAGTGTTGTACTTCACGCTTCACTGGGGCAAGCGGGTAGTCTGTGAGTACACTATGGTAATATTGTAATCGAAGAAAGAGAGTGCATTATATGTAACCAAATTTCTTAAACTTATTTTGCATGACATGGAATTTTTTTGGAAAATCTTTGCATCACACTCAGTAGTATGAAAGAGAAAGGAACATGAATGGAAATAATAAAAACACTGGTCTTAGCGTTAAAATTTAACCAGTAACCTGACCTCAGAGATGTAACTTCTTGCTATTTCACAATAAAACAGCTTTTAGAATCAGGAGCATAAAACTGGGAATTACATGGGAAAAGAAGAGAAAATGAACAGTATATAATTTCTGCTGTGTTATATCCAAAGCCTAGACAAGTTGTTTGTAAGAGATTTATTAGAACCCCTGCCATTACTACAAGAATTGTGCTGCAAGGAAAAATACAGATTATCTGCCACTGCTTCTAACAGAGCTGGGAGGGAAAATGCATGATTCCAGAAGCTTTAATTACTTACAGAAATGTGGGTTGGCTATGCAGTGCCTATTTTAATTATCATCCGATTAAAATTAATCCTAGCAGGGAAAGAAGAAAGTGGAGAAAGGAAATTGCAGTCTGAAGGTTAATTTCCAAATGCCGCAGAGTGCACATAGGGAAAGAAGATAGTTTCTGACCACAGGACACTGACCATGCAGCTCTCTGAAATTTGTATATTTTTAAAAATATTTACTTTCACATTTGTTTTTACTGTACTTCAAACTTGTATTAAAGCTGTATCTGGGCTGGAGAAACAGCTTGGAGTTGAACAACTGCTCTAGCAGAGGACCCGGGTTTGAATCCTAGTACCCACATAGCAGCTAACAACTGTCTGTAGCTCCAGTTCCAGAGGATCCAACAGCCTTTTCTGACCTCGGTGGGCAGTGCATGACATGGGTGCACTTACATTTATGCAGGAAACACATTCATACACATAAAATAAGTAATAAATAAAATATTTTAAAAAGTTGCATGTGGAGGGGCTGGAGAGATGGCTCAGTGGGTCAGAGCATTGGCTGTTCTCGGAGAGGACCTGGGTTTGATTCCCAGCAGCCACAAGGTGACTAACAACCATACAAAATTCCAGTTCCAGGAAATCCAGTGTCCTCTTCTGTCCTCTGTGGGCACTGTATGACATGGGTGCACTTATATGCACGAAGGCAATACACTCATATACATAAAATAAAGATGAATAAATGATAAAAATGTTGCATCTGTCATTTTTCCACTAAAGACTTTTATTTACTTTTTATTTATTTTTTAGTTGTTTATGTATGTAAGTACATATATGTGTGTGTATTGTGTGTGAATATACCTTTATGTTCCCCATGTGAAGGTCACAGGACAGCCTTGGATGTCAGCACTCAACTTCCACCTGGCTTGGGACAGTGTCTCATGAGATTACAGTTGCTTGCCCTGTTGTGTTCTGCCTTTAAGTGATTTCCAAGCATCTAAACTCAGGCTGCCTGGCTTGCTCAATAATCACTTTTCCCACTGAGCCATCTCCCCAGCAACATTTTCCTCAAATGATATGTTGAGGTCAAATAAATTTATTATAGGATTCAGAACTGATCCTGGAACTTTGACTCCAAATCTCAGAGGCTCTTTAATTCAAGAATAAACCTACAATGTTTGGTGAACTGCAGCTAATTTGTAGAATCACACATACATGAATGTGTTATGTCTTTTGGGAAACGAAGGATACTAAAATAACCATTTGTGTTCTGGAAAAATCAGTGGATTATCCTTCTACGCTAAAGTGACTTGCAAGAAATTTCTTCATTATTAGAATTACCATTTTGTCTCATTCTGAAAACATATTTAAAATTAAAAATAAAATAAAATTTAAATAAACAGAGATATGGTGCAGCATAAAGCAAAAGGTACTAAGCAAAAAATAGTATAATGAAAATAGCACATTATCATGAAACAAAAATGAAAGAGGGGCTGGAGAGATGGCTCAGAGATTAAGAACACTGACTGTTCTTGCAGAAGACCTGGATTCGAATCCCAGCACCCACATGGCAGCTAACAACTGTCCGTAACTCCAGTTCCTGGAGATTACACCCTCTTCGGTCCTCCACTGGCATTGCATGACAAGGGTGCACTTACCTACCTGCAGGCATAACACTCATACACATAAAATAACATAAAAAATAAATTTAGAAAGAAAAAAGAGGAACAGAAAACAGATAAGTAGTTCTAAGAAACTTAAAAGAAAAAAATTAAAATAACATTGAACTGATGAAGGGGTTTAGAGAAACATAAAATATATGGAGTTAAATTTAACCAAGAAATGATAATATAATAACAGTAATGATACTATTATGCATAAAACAAACCTTGCTCATGATAAATAATTTCAGAGCAAACTTGTATATGAGAAATAAATCAGATGACCTAAGGAAGAAAGTCACACTAATAATATGATAGACATTAAATATGAGATACAATGCAATAAAAATGGCTATAGAAACAAATTACTTTGGTAAATATAAATAAGGAAAGTGTATAACAAAGAAACTCCACAACATGGCAGTTCCTGAAGCCAAATGCAGAAGAAAAGTTGAGTGACAATGTAAGGAAAAGAACTGTTAAAAGAAAATAGGTGCGAACACTCTGGTGACTACACAAATTTTATTCCTTTGATTCTAACACCTTCTGGTACATTGAGAAGTTTTAATATGGAAACAACAAAACCAAAGGAAATTTTTTAAATATGAAACTAAAAGCTTCAATGAGATTGTTGGAGGAGGGCATTAAAATTCACAGCACATTTTCTCAAGTTGGATGAATGAAGCCAGTCTGTAATGATTTTTTTTCCTAAGAAACTTTTAATAGACTTAAACAATGAATATCTACCTACAGATTTCAAAGACAAACTGTGAATCCTACATTTAACATCAAGAATGTGCCCAAGTATACATAAATACAGCTGAAAGTCTTTTAAATGGAAAGAATCAGATAAATTTTAAAAAATTATTTTTAATAACCATATAATTAAAGAAGCATTTCATTACAACTGCATTGACATATTAACTAACAATTTCCAGAGCTAAGATGCATCTTTTTCAGAATTGGCTGTAAATTTTTAGGTTTACAGTTGAATTGTTACAGTTATACAATATTTTACTCAGTATAAACCCTATGAGACATAAAATTAAATGAGGTTTTAATCTTTAGAAAAAAATCTCCATTTCATTATTAAAATGTACAGTTTCATACAGAAAAATTCATTTTTAATACAATCGACACTAAGATGTTTTCACATGTGTTTCTAATCTCTATATATCTGATTATTGCTAGTCACAGTCCTGAGCTCCTTGGCATCTGAGCATGGATATAAAGTCATCAGGTAGATTTCAATGGTAATGTTTTTCACATCTACTAATTATTAAGGAGCAAATTTTTATGCAATGCTTTGAAGAATTTTTCTTTTATTTATTTACTCACCCACTTCCCAAGTAGCACCCTGCCATAGCCTCCCTTCCCCCACTAGAGGCTTTGTACTCTGATATCCCTGCTACTGTCTGCTGTGTTGGCGGCACCCCAGCCATTCCCCACTACTTGGCCTTCTGGTGAATCTAGTCAGCCTATCTAGAGGTCTTTGTTTTAGGAGGGTCAGCTGTTCCTCATCTAGTGGTAATCAGTTGTCAATATTCCCTTGGATAAGAATGGTGTCTGTTGTTCAACCACGTTTGGAGCATGCATCTTCCACTGGCTCATGACTAGAGAAAGGGGTGGAAAGGGTCAGCAGACACTGCTCCTTTAAGGCATAGTTGCTCATTATGTAGCCTTTAGCTATACATATGCACTCTTAGGAAATTATATTGGCCCTTTAATCTTTGGTTATACTTTCCTTTTGGGTGTTTAAGGCCATACAGTTGGTCCAGATAAACTGATTTATTTTCACTCCTAAGGTCATTTGAGGATGTTCCTCAGGGGTCACATGGGTTTGGGAGGAGCCACTGGTTCCTTTCTTTTACCAGTTCTGCCTATGTGAAGATAAGTCAAAGGTCCTGCTTAACTATGGTTGGCTTTGCTTGGAAGCATGGAGGAAATGATTCCTCTGTATTAACCCTCCTTTTTATAGACTGGACACTGGCTCAATTCCATCTGGTGGGGTCTCATCAGCCTCTTTGATCAAGAGGACAGGTGACCCACCACCAACATAGGACATTTTGAGAGATACTCATAGTCCTCTGGAACTAGTGGACATAGGAGGGCAAGGAGCAAAAAGTGTCCTTTATGTCCCTCTGACCAAATTAGTATAGAACTCAAAGTATGTCTGTTAAACACCCAAGAAGGTTAGTTCCACCAGTGTTGTATTTTTAATTACTGTGTGTCATGTAGATAAATCTTGGGCAAAGACCAGTCATTGTCAGATAAACCTTGCCTAGACATATATTATATTCTTGAGCTAGTTGTATGTATAATTTGTCATTAGGTTGTTCGATTAATATGGTTCCCTATGGTTTTTTATAACTAGCTATTATTTATCTCTCACATTGTCTAACCCTTCCACCAGAGTTTCCCCATTTAAAGTACCCCATTTTCCCATTTCCCCCTTAATATTACCCTTCTCCTATGGTTCCAACTTTCTTGAGCTCCTTCTTTGCTTCTACCCCTAGGTTCCTTCTATAAACATCCATCTCCTTAAAATAACCTAATTTTTATCCATATCTCCCTTATTAACACATGTCTCCTTATTAAGGCCTTTTTCCTACTGTTCTTCTCTTTCAGGTTATTTCTTTTCTTTGCTTCCCACTTCATTTCCATTATCGTGGTTCCTGTAGTTATGTCTGGTTGCATACTTATTTATCAGAGTCTGGTTCTAGGATCCGTGTATGAGGGAGAACGTATGTCAATTTTTTATTCTGAGTCTTTGTTACTTCACTTAGTATAACAGTTTCTAGTTCCATCCATTTACCTGCAAGTTTCATGATTTCATCTTTCTTTACTGCAGAGTAAAACTCCACCGTATAAAATAACCACATTTTCATTATCCACTCGTCAATTGAGGGACACATAGGTTGCTTCCATCTCTTAACTATTGTGAAAAGAGCAGCAACAAACATGGATATACAAGTGTCTCCGCAATAGGATGAGTTCTATGGGTATATGTGAAAGAGTGGTATAACTGGGTCAAATGATGGGTTCATTTGTAGTTTTTTAAGAGTTCTCCACACTGCTTT
>NW_008342393.1:7767546-7768106 GCF_000622305.1 Nannospalax galili | reverse complement strand
TCCAGTTTTGCCAGCACCGTTTGCTGAACATGCTGTCTTTCCTCCAATTAAAATTATTGGCCCCTTTGTCAAATAGCAGGTAGCTGAAATTGCATTTACACATATTTGGGTCTTCAATTTTGTTCCATTGGTCTATGGGTTTATTTTTTTGCCAGTACCATGTTGTTTTTATGACTATAGCTCTGTAATACAGCTTGAAATCTGGTACAGTAATCCCCCTGGCATTGCTCTTAGTGTTCAGGGTTGTTTTGGCTATCTGAGGTCTTTTGTGCTTCCATATGAATCTTAGGATAGTTTTTTACAACTCTTTGAAAAATGTCATGGAGATTTTGAGTGGCATTGCGTTGAACCTATATATGACTTGTGGTAGGATGGTCATTTTCACAATATCAGTTCTTCCAATCCATAAGCATGGGAGATCCTTCCATCTTCTGATGTCCTCCTCAATTTCTTTCTTCAAAGATTTAAAATTTTTATTGTAGTGCTCTTTAATGTGTTTGGTCAGGTTTATTCCAAGAATTTTTTTTTTTGCAGCTATTATGAACGGGGGTGTTTCCATT
>NW_008342393.1:7756055-7767517 GCF_000622305.1 Nannospalax galili | reverse complement strand
TGTACTCCTTTAATGTCCTTTTCCTGTCTTATTGCTCTAGCAAGAGTTTCAAGCACTATGTTGAAAAGGAGTGGAGATAATGGATATCCTTATCTGGTTCCTGGTTTTAATGGGAATGCTTCCAGTTTTTCTCCATTTAGAATAATGTTGGCTGTGGGATTGTTATATATGCCTTTCATTATGTTGAGGTATGTTCCCTCCAGTCCAGTTCCCTCTAGGACTTGAACATAAATGCATAGAGATTAAACAACACACTCTTGAATGATGAATGGGTGAAAAGAGAAATTAGGAAAGAAATAAAAGTATTCCTGGAAATAAATGAAAAGGACAATACAACATGACAAAACCTCTGGGACATGCTGAAAATGGTCATTAGAGGGAATTTTATGGCTCTAAGTGCCTAGATAAAAAAATCAGAAAGAACACAAATAAATGATTTAACGTTGCAACTCAGCACACTTGAAAAGCACCAGCAAATGAAACCCAAACCCAGCAGACAAGAAGAAATAGCGAAAATCAGGACAGAAATTAATGAAATTGAAACAAACAAAACAATACAAAGAATCAACAATTCCAAGAGCTGGTTCTTTGAAAAGATAAAGAAGATTGACAGACCAGTAGCCCAGTTAACTGAAAGAAAGATAAAAGAAAGAAAGAAAGAAGAAAGAAAGAAAGAAAGAAAGAAAGAAAGAAAGAAAGAAAGAAAGAAAGAAAAAGAAAGGTTAACCAAAAGAAAGAGCACCTCCAAATCAACAAAATCAGAAATGAAAGGGGAAACATACAAGAGACACCAGAAAGATACAGACATTTTTAATGGAATACATTAAAAACCTATATGCTACTAAATGAAAACCTAAAAGTAATGGACAGATATCTAAAGGCATGGGAACCACCAAAAATAAACCAAGAAAAGAGTAACAGCTTAAACAGATCTATAACACAAAAAGAAGTTGAAACAGTAATACAAAACCTCCCTACTAAAAAAAGCCAAGGACCAGATGGATTTACAGCAGAATTCTATCAGACATTTAAAGAAGATCTGCATCCAATACTACTTAATTTAGCAAAAAAAAATAGAAATGGAGGGAAAACTTCCAAATTCCTTCTATGAAGCCAGCATCACTCTAATATCAAAGCCAGGTAAAGATACAACCAAAAAAGAAAACTATAGACCCATATCTTTAATGAACATAGATGCAAAAATTCTCAACAAGATACTTGCCGGCCGCGTACGGGCACACATCAATAAGATCATCCACCATGATCAAGTCGGATTTATCCCACAGATACATGGATGGGTCAATATACATAAGTCAATAAACGTCATAAATCATATAAAGGGACTCAAAGACAAGAACCATTTGGTCATCTCAATAGATGCTGAGAAGGCCTTTGACATATAGTTTTTGAAAAAAACATGGTAACTGAAAATTGAACCAACCTAGAGGAAACAAAATTACATGTTAAAAAATGAAGAAATTATATGTTTTGAAAGTGAACAAAAACTTTTTTCAATTAAAATTAGTTCTAAGTAATAATGGATTTTGATTTGATGTAAGTAATTAAATAGAATAGAATTTTAATATTTCAATTAAAAATTGGAGGATAAACATGAATATTTTCAGATGAAGGACTGTAAATTCCAAATCCTGACAGTGTAAGGCAAGAGTTAAAGCTCAAATTTGATGAATGCAGAGGCAAAGATTTGTCTCATCATGCAAAGTATTATAACTCAAGAAAACTCCTTAAACAGATAAAAAATAGAAGAGTTAATCTAATAAATGAGAAATAATGAGGACACAACTTATAAGATAGAATCAAATTTAAAGTGCACATATATTTTAAATTAATGTGATGTTTAATTGGTTCTGAAAATCCAGATCGTAAATTAGCAATAATAAAGTAATTAGATACGCACAAATAAATAAATCACACATTTGATAAAAATAGCATTTCAATTCACTGAAATATATGAAATTTGGGAGTAATGGCAACTAATTAAGTCTTTGTATTTGCATTTCATACAACACACAAAGAGATAGATGAGAATAAACTACAGATAGATGGGAACATCATGATCTGCATTTAAGCCTTTAAATTTTCTCTAAACATAAAAGAATTATGTTGAACAAAGAAAAATTTTCTAAAAATAGGATTAGATTTGTCTAAATGGCTATGTAAAAATATGAAAATGTCAGTTTGGAAGATGTAATTTAAAAACAATATTCTGAGACAAACTATATGACAATTTTATAAGATTAAAAGATTGTCAGATTAGTAAAGAGCAATGATAAATAAGAAAATAAATGTGAAAGCAGTAAAAAAAATGAAACTTTTAAAGGACAGAAAATTGATTGTGAAAGACTGAGACTTCTGGTATTTATGTTCTTCCTCACTTTGGATAATGCACTTTAAAATAATGCACTTTTATACTATATTCAACAGTGTGTATTGTAAAAAGTACTATCTAGCAATATTATTTTCAAGAAAGTATTGTTGACTTGTTGAATTTGTGCAATGCTGGGTAAGGTGAGGGAGAGTTGGAATTATTTAAGGGAGTGACACTAGAAAAGCTTGCCAGACTCCAGTGCATGAACACATGAACTCACACCGAGGGACATCTAGGGACACAAACTTGTCTGAATAGGCCTTAACATATATGATAGAATGTATGAAATCTAGTGAAGGGGTGGTCTAAGAGGGGATGCAGTTAAGGGAGGTATTCTAAGTATGATTAAGACCTAGAGTATGAAATGCATACAAATTCAATTAATATATATAGTAGAAAAATAGATCACAGGTTCTCAATGAATCCATGGTATATAAGCATCTGAACCTAAATTAGTGATACGTGTTAAAAGCTGGTGAACTAATTATTATCTTCAGGAGCATAAAGAGAAGTTGTTATGTATATCATGGACCATTAAGTAACCCACATTCAAATTTCTGTTTAATACTTTATATACACATTCTCATCTGATAGTTTTATTGAATTAATTAGCTTCATTTTTAGACAAGATTATTTTTTTTTAAATTTGGGGTTCCTAAAAGCAGAAAGGTGGTTAGATGAGATGGTTTTTCAGTTTGCTCTTGACTTTTCATTACAGAAAATCAGCCACAGGATCAAGGACTCAGGAAATGATAACATATTACAGACAGAAAGTGAGCCCAGGATTATAACTTCACATTCACAAAGCTATCATCTCTGTGTATTCGTATATCTTGTGTCCATTTCAAAAACTCTCCACATTTCCTTTCCTGTTCTAAAAGTAAGTGGATTTTGCCTACAGAATGAATTTCCTTATTTCATTGTGTATATCAGCAAAAACAAATAGATTTTGCCCATGAAAATACTTAATAAGAAGAAAACAAAATGCATTTTTGCAGAATTCATTGAAAATTATGTTACTGCTTAATTAAAAATAAGCAATGGTTATTGCTTCTTCCTAAAAGATGAAATAGGAACTAAAAGGATAATTAATAAAATGCAGTGTGGGAGACAGGCTTGTGGCTAGGGTGATGTTGCAACTGTCAGGGTCATGTGGTTTCCAGGAATCCAGGCCCTGTAATCTGAAACCCAGTATGCTAATGAGGCATCCTACCCTCTATTATGTGATAGGACATTAAGACTGTTATGCTAATAGGATGCTAAGTCTGTTATGCTAATAAGGTATCCTACTTGCTGTGCTGTTATTGGACCACTGCCCCTATATAAGCTTGTGCCTTCCTGCAATAAACCAGACCTGTGTCACTGAACCTGGTCTCCTGTGTCTGAATGCGGCTCCACTGACAGTCTCCTCACCAGCCCTGGTGACGGGGACCGGGCAGAAGCAGTGATGACAGGAGGCAGCACAGGGCTAGCAAAAGAGCTGCCTCAGCACCAGGTGAACAGAAGAGTGGCCTCAGCCCAGGGCAGGCAGAAGAGTGCCTCAGGCCAGGGTGAGTGGGGGAGCAGCCTCAACGCCTGTGAGAATGAAGGAGCGGCACCCACAAGAACGGAGAAGCAGCCGCCACTGGTGGTGACTGCAGCTGGCACCCAATGTGGGTCTAGAAAAGCCTGACCCCACAAGGCTGTAAACACTTTGGGCTCCCGATGCCCACTTTGCCAGTGATTTTTCTGTGGGTGCTCGCCACTTTCGTTCTTCTGGCTCACTGTCTTTGGTTTGTCGCTCCTGTCTCCACTTATCATCTTCCTGAATGGCTCCTGAGTCCTTCTGGGTACGCCTTACAGGGTGAGTGACCTCCAGTATAGGGAATAGTCATCCAGCTGCTGGCCCCTGAGCTGCTGCACTGTTTTCTCTCCTCAGGAGTAGGCAAATTAGGGTAACAGAGAAGGAAGTAACTAAGGTATTAGATGAAGTGCTAGCTCTTGCTTCTTGGTGTACAGATTCCTGCTGTTGGGATCTGGAGCAATGGGCTTGTGTGCTATTCATGGACAGAAAGAGAGAAGTCAGGGAGGCGTGTCCATTATCCGGGCTGTTCTATCCCATTGTGACTGCCATTCTGGCCTCGCTTTGGGGAGTTCCCCTTGAAGCCCCTGAACAGGACAATCCCCTATTAAAGGAGATAGATGAGCAAATACAACAACAGGATGCTGGGGACGGCCTGTCCCAGGCATTTCCAGTTAAAACAAAACTAACGGATTCTTTTTCTGATAAAACTATGACTGTTAATGATGATATAAAAAATGAGGAACTGGGGTTTGAGAGCTCCCCTGATGAAAAACAGGAAGTCAAGATTGCCCCTGCCCCACCATTATGGGGTGGTGGCTACCCTCCACCATCTTGTTTTGGCTTTCATGAAAAATGGGAAGTTAAGGTAGCCTCTGTTCTGCCATTACAGGGTAATGGCTACTTTCTGCCATCTTGCACTAGCTCTAAAAATTTCCCCCAAGTCCATCTACCTCTCCCTTCCAGAGGAGGACTGGAATCCCCTCCTGCCTAGGCCCTTCTCCTATGATACAATGGGTGATTTTCCTCAGTTTTTGCAAGTTACCATCAATCAGGGACTACAAAACCCTAATGTCTGGAATCCATACTCTAATGATACTTTTTAAAAAAGCTGTGTAAGGCAGCCATTGAGGGTGGCATTCACTCCCCTTGATTTGGTCAGCTATTAGATCAGCCATGTAGCCAACACTCCCTATGACTGGCAGAATATCCCTGTCTATAGGGAGGTGATTTTCTCTTATGGAAGGCTGCTTATCAGGACAAATTCGAACAACATGCAGAGCACAATAGAAATGCCAATGTTCAAAACATTGGGTTTGATGCCTTGGTAGGGCATGGCAATTTTGAAACCCCACAAGCCCAGGCACAGGGACCTCCTTTCTAATTTGAACAGGTGCAGCTTTGTGCAGTCTGTGCTCAGAGATGTAAATATTTGGTCCGTTCCTGCTCCTCTTGTGCCCCTCTTCTACCTCTGGGGCCATTACAACACGCTGGGACCCTCCCTAGAGGTCTTGGCTCAAATAAGATATGGCAAACGGATGCTCCTTTAGGAAGCTCAAATACATCCATCATATTATTGACACCTGTTGTTAATGCAAGAGTGAGGCTATGCTTGTCTCTTTCCAGATAATGTTCCAGTCCCCATTTGGATCCCAGCCCAGAACATCAAAATTGCCTGTGATAAAACCCTCCCTCCACAATCACCGACCCCAGAGATGGCAGCCCTGACCCTGGAGGAAGCAACCCACCTCTCTACCACCGAGAGACCAACCCAATGTCACAGACAATGAAAGCTAGGATGCTAAATCTGTTATGCTAATAAGGTATCCTACTTGCTGTGCTGTAAGTAGACCACTCCCATATATAAGCTTGTGCCTTCCTGCAATAAACCAGACCTGTGTCACTGAACCTGATCTCCTGTGTCTGAATGTGGCTCCGCTGACACAGTCTCCTCCAGCCCTGGTGACGGGGACAGGGCAGAAGCAGTGACGACAGGAGGCAGCACAGGGCAAGCAAAACAGCTGCCTCAGCACCAGGTGAACAGAAGAGCGGCCTCAGCCCAGGGCAGACAGAAGAGCGCCTCAGCCCAGGGTGAGTGGAGGAGCAGCCTCAATGCCTGTGAGAACGAAGGAGTGGCACCTACAAGAACAGAGGAGTGGCCACATGCTTGCGGTGACCACAATGCAGGAATAATATTAAAGCAAACAAAGTTTTAAAACTTACTTATTTCTTTTAATTCATCAAACTATTACAAATACAAGTGGTAAAAATCAGAAACAAAGGGAACTTAGAAAACTGGAGAACAAATATTCTTCAAGATAGTATATTTTAATGATATTTTGAATTAAATAAATATTCGCTGAATATCTGCTTTCCATTGAGACATAATGACCCAAAAAGGAGTAAGAAAAATTCTATTACTTTGTTAGTTAGCACAAGAAAATAAATGTTTTGTTAAATGAATACAATAATAGAGATATGTAAAACATGTTTTATTATAATGCTTAAAATTTGGGATTTTAGCATTTGTTTTCAAGGCTTAAATACCAATCCTACCTTTTGCTAAGTCTTTTAAAATTAGAGATAGTAAGAATGCTCAAAGTATAGAAGGAAGACTTCATAGACTCTTAGCAAAGCCCAATTTCAAAGGGATCTATACAAAGGCGTAACATACCATAGCTTACCTGGAGAGAGAGATCAGAAGTATCCTAGGTACTTAGTGTAAAGTGATGGAAGTGATGAGAAATTAATAATAAATTTATTGTGTCTACAGGGTAAAAAATTTATATACAAACCCAGGAGTTTTTCTCTACGAATGGGCAATAAAGAATCATTAAAATTAGTAAGTTGAAACATTATCAACTCCACAGTGAAACAGTTTGATATTAAATAACATCTGGCTGAAGGAAAACACATTGGTGTCCTTTGCTTGTTTTCATTTTCTTCTGAAGCCTTGGTAATACAATCAAAGAAGGTAGCAGTCTACAGGATGAGATTTATGGTACACACAAGAGAACAAAAGTTTTTAACTGAAATTTTATGCTGTGATATTGCTAAAATCAAATGTATTTGTAATAAAGCGCTATGACACGATTCGTTCTTTATCTGGTTTTCCAAAATGGTACTATCATGAAAAACTCTGGTACAACATCACTATTAGAACTCAGAAATTCATGTAGTCAACTCTATTCCCTTGAGTTTTCTTCATGGTGACTTTCATGACAACCCTCACTTTTTCCCCTTTCTGCACCCCCTCTTTAATACCCAACAAGCAGTTATTAAGTTCTGTAGTTCTACTTTGTCATTTTAAGAATTTGTGTGACGAGAATCATTGAACCTGCAACCTCATGGGATTCACATTTTTAATGATTTACTAACAATAATATTCTAAAGATTTACATGCATGCTTTTCAAGTTTTATTGCTGAGAATGTCCCAAAATATGAACACTCATTGCTTGTGTAACCATTAATCTGTGAAAGGATATCTCATTGTTTGTTTGGTTATTACAATTCAACTAGCAACAAGTATTTATATACACTTATTGGTGTGAACTACACATGCTTAAGAGAATTTCTCTCTGGGTTTCCTTGTAAAATTTTTATTGAATTTCTGTGTATTTTATACAGAATGTCTTACTCAATCTTAATCATCTTTGTACCCCCTTGCACACTGCACCCTCCCATAGTCCCCCACCCCACTAGAGCTCATATGCTCTATCATCTGTGATAAGGCCTATTGTGTCAAGTTAGTGTTTTCATATGTCCCTCAGTGCAAGTTCATCCACTGGAGTCTAGACAGCCTATGTAGAATTCTTCCTTTGAAAAATATCATCTCTTCCTCACCCAGCAGTATTCAATTGCCAATAATTCTTTGACAAAGATTGTGGCTTGTTGCCCATCTCCAC
Organism: Nannospalax galili; assembly: GCF_000622305.1. Classification (NCBI taxonomy): domain Eukaryota; kingdom Metazoa; phylum Chordata; class Mammalia; order Rodentia; family Spalacidae; genus Nannospalax; species Nannospalax galili. The sequence continues at coordinate 7,759,661 of NW_008342393.1, read as the reverse complement.
AGTTCTGTTTTGGGTTTTTGTCTGCTTATACTTTCACAGGTCTTGTGCATGGTGACACCATTGCTATTGGTTCATATGAGTAAGGTCCCAGGTGCCTGTAGGACTCTAAGTCCATATGGTCGTGCACCTCCTCCCTGGCTCTTGCAGTCTTTTTGCCCCTCTTCCCCAATGGTACCTGAGCCCTGGGGGTGGGGGTGGAATACTTCTCCACAGAATCTTACTCTCCACCCTTTGGCCACTTGTGACCTTTTGTGTTCCTAGCTGTCTGGTGCATCAAGGAGCTTCACTGAGAATTGTGAGATGCATTAGTGTCCTCTTTACCCTTTGTCCATGAGCCTTAGGTATAGAGGTTGTATTGTAGCTATGCCACTTAGGCTTGGGAAATTCATGAACAATGTATATATGTGACCAGTTGTAGAACTCTGTGATAGTCTCTGTCTGTTGCAAAAGAAGCTTCTTTGATGAGTGATGAATGGGACACTTGTCTGTAAATATTAGGATCCATATTTTGCACACAGTAAGAAATTACATTTGTCTACAGATGTGACAGTTTGGGGGTTTTCTCTAAAATTTAAGACCTCTCCAACCACGTGCATTTGGCTATATTTACAGTACTACATATGAGTTTCCTCCCATTGAGTTGGCTTTAAGTTAAATTAGGTAACTGTTGATTACCCCCAAGATAAAAGTGCTACTGCTCCATCCATGCCGTTTACTGCACCAGTCATTAATGTGGTTATTAGATCTTGAAACTGGTGGTGGACCAACAATTGATGTTCTCCTTAGCAATTTGAATAGTGTTCTCCAAAGCTATGAGGGCTAGTCTTCAGAGGAGGTGGCTTCCAGGTCAGTTCTAGCTCCATTACTCTGAATCCTGTGTCAGAGGTATGTCCTGTCTTCAGTAATATGGACTTACCTTCAAGTTTTGGGAGGCAATCAAGGGTTGTGGTAATAGCCTGAGTAATTTTGAGAGTCTCCTAGAGTACACTGACCAACAACTTAAAGGAAGGTTTCTCATTTTGGGCACTATTTCTTGTTATGTAGCCTTTAGCTATACACATGGACTCATGTAGTAGGTTTTTGGACTACTAAGATTCCCTCTGGTTTTTGTACTAGCTAGGCATTATTTCTCTCTCTTCTACTGTTCCCTGCCTAACCCTCCCTCCATGCCTCCTCCTTTAAAGTATCTCCACTTCCTTTATTTCTCCTTTGATAATACCAGTTTCCCATGATTCCACCTCTCTTGAACCCCTCTTTCCCTTTATCTCCACAGTTCCTTGTACAACCCTATCTCCCCCTCCCATTTAACTCCATTTTACCCATTTCTCCCTATTAAGCCCTGTTTCCTACTATTCTTCTCTCTAAGATTCCTTCTTTCCCTTTACCTCCCTGGCACCCTTCCGTTTTCCAGGTTCCTACAGTTACATCAGAATGTATACTCACATACAAGAATTTGGTGCTAGAACCCACAAAAGAGGGAGAAAGTCCTTTGTTTTTCTGAGTCTGTGTTACTTCACTTAGTATAACAGTTTGTAGTTCCATCCATTTCCTTGCAAATTTCATGATTTCGTCTTTCTTTATTGCTGAGTAGGACTCCATTGGGTAAATGTGCCACATTTTCATTATTGACTCGTTAGTTGAGGGTCACTTAGCTGGCTTCCATCTCTTAGCTATAGTGTAAAAGAGTAGCATCAAAGCAATCCTGAACACAAGAGCAATGCTGGGAAGGTTACTATACCAAATTTCTCAGATAATCGTCTAAAAGTACAGTTGTTTGTTTTATGATGGCTGCACTATTAATTTTTTTAAGTAATTTCTGTAGGTTTGCCCATACTGGCTATAGAACCTCCTATACCACCTGCATGAAATGGTGGTTCTAGCTTCTCCACATTCTCCCTTATGTTCTTCTTTTCTCTCTTTCCCCAGGCTGGAAATTCCACTGAGCTGTAAAAATGTTTCCTTGTGCTTTGAATCTATAACCCTAAGAACCAGGGGTGTTTCTTATCTGCTAAGATGCCTTTCTTCCTCTCTGTTGTTTTCATTATTGATCTCTTTCTAAAACATTATTTTATCCCTTTAATTTTTGTTTCACTTCCTAGTTGGTGATAAGATGTCTGCTTTCTTCTACACAGAGGAGATTCTCCTTATTCCCACCCTGGTTGCTTTCAAGGCATGTCTGTAATTGCCTATGCCTTTGTGTGTTCAAATTTAGCTTTCAGAAGTTTAATAGAAAAGTTTGATGTCACTTGGCCTACATTTGTTTGAATTAGTTCCCTTTCTTGAATTTTGGCAATTTTGTAATATTTTGGCGATTTTTGATTTAGGATTGAGGATTCTTTTAAAATCACGCTTCTTCCCTTTGAGTATCTTACATGTCTGCCAAGAGTCATGCCATTTGTTACACTCAGACACGTTCCAATTCTGCCTAGATTTACAGTACAATTACCTGTTCAGTTTTTCAGAATTTCAGTCATCTCTGTTAGTCTATGTTCTAACTTACTAATCACTTTCTCTTCCCTAAACATTCTGCTATTAGGCCTGCCCCTGAGCTTTGAAAGTTTTTGTAAAAGAGGTTTCGGGTATAAATTTCTACTTCATTGCTGAATCATTTAGCTTTTCTTTTGTTTCAGCTATGTTGAAGAATTCTCACTGCAGCATATTTAGCACGGATGCTTTAAAATCTTTGATAACATCAGCATCTCTCTTTCATAGTGTTGACACCTGTTGGTTAAAGTTTTCTGTCAAATTCAGATTGTCTTGTTCCTTGACATGACAATTGGGGCTGGAGGCAGATGCTTTTCCAGTTGTAAGAAGAATATCGGCTTATTTACCATGCCTACTTCAGCTTTATTTCATGACACACCTGAAGTTCCCTCTTGCTATCTCCAGAAAGCCGCAGAGTGCATGTCTGTTCTGTATCTCTGTTGATGCCTGAGATTGGGGAACTCGGGCTCCTTTCTTGGTCATCTGTACACCATGATGACTATTAACTCTTCAGTGGATTTTAGCATTTTTTCTAAAGTATTTATATTTATCAGTTCTTCATCAAAAGAAAAGGGAAATCTATATATGCCCTATCTATCTGGGAGCCAAAGTCAGACACTTTTTATTTATTTATTTATTTATTTATTTATTTATTTATTATTTACTTATTTATTTATTTACTTATTCATTTATTTGATCCTTTTGAGACAGGGTCTCCCTATAATCCCAGTTGCCCTAGCACTGGCTGTGTCAATCAGGCTTGCCTCTACCTCACAGAGCTTCATCTGTCTCTCCCTCCCAAGTTCTGGGATTATAGGCATGTACTGTGCCTGAATTTAACAGGGCATTTTAAAAGAAAAACTATAACTCTAGGTTGTCTTGGAGTTACACAGGGGGAAGGAGACTGCAGGACCACAGTAAGCTTCATCAACTCTCTGTCCAAGAAACAGCTTCAAGAGGACATGACCTGATTTACTGAGAGAAAGAGTAGAATCTGGAGAGATTGTTATCTAACATCACACATTTTATTTTTATATGAAAATGACTTTATAGAACAGGAGTCAAAGGAAGATAGGGTCCAAGGGTTGGTAGGATGACCATAGTTCTAACCACACTGGAATG
>NW_008342393.1:7754344-7756043 GCF_000622305.1 Nannospalax galili | reverse complement strand
TTATTTAAGACAGAGTCTCCCTGTAGCCAGCAGCTGACCTGGAACTCATTAGATTACAGGCTGGCCTTGATCGCACAGAGATCTACATGCTTCTGCTTCTCGAGTGTTACAACTAAAAGCACGTGCCACTGTGCCCAGCCAGAATATCTTTTGAAGGACTGAAAATTTGCTATGTGGATGGAAGAGTTGTAATGCACTTGATAGAAGATATCTGAGACTCAGAACAAGCAGAGGTTTCTAGAAAAGCATAAATTCATTTGCATAGTATGGAAAGATGTAAGAATTGGTAATTTCGTATACTGCATCGGGCAAAGTTAATATCTGTGTGTTGATTAGATGGTTGCTATAAAAATACTTCCAAATATTAACAGCTTAAACAAAAAGAGAATTTATTAGTATGTCCACCACTCATTGATTCACTTTGGCTCACCATGTCCGGCTTCAGCTCAGCATCTTGTTTCTCACTGGATGATTTTAGGTGTGCCGGTCGGTTTTAAACCCGTGAGCTTTAGGATTCTTTATCCACATGTCTGTTTCATCCTTCTACAAGGGCCTGGTGATAGAGCATATTTTTCTCATGGCAATAGAAGAGGCACATGCAAAAACACATAAGGCTGGGTAAAGGCTCTACTCAAATGTAGCAGTTCATTATTTTCATTTCATTATTTCAGCCAAATGTAAACCGCAAGTCAAAAGATGGATAAACACACTGGTGAATTTCAGTGAAGGTGAAGTTGGTCATAATGCAAAGACCATGAGTGCAATAGGGAGACGATGAGGGCCTGTCAACGAACCAACATCTCTCTTTGGGGCTATAGTTGCTTGTTTGCATCACACACAGAAATTGCTATCTTTCCACCCAATACTCATGAATGTTTTATCCAATCATGAGCATGCACTCAAATTTCAAGATCTCATGGTTGGTATTTTTCTACATATGTGTCCCTTTATCTTCCAGTCATGTGGTTGAACTATCAACATATAACAGTAGAGTAAGAAGAAAACTTTCTGTAATAAGCATGTTCCTTTTAGAATAAAAGGTCATAATTGGAGGTCTGTGGTCATCATTAAAAAGCAGACTTGCTGCAATACTCCCTAACATACAAAGTACTGCCAACTCTCTTCCTCTGAGGGGAAAGGCTCCTTGACACAGCTGATTCTACTTCCTCAGGTAAGTTACCCACTTTGAGGCTCGTGGGTCTGTTCCCCGTGGATGTCCTTTATTCTCTCTTATTATTCTTTGAAAATTTGGAGAAAGACAGTAATGATCTTCCACTTTTGGAAACTGAGATAATTTATTATAGTCATTACTGTCCAAGAGATTTTAGCACAAAATCCTTTTATGTCAAAGCACTCTCTGCCTGCTCTGGTCTATAACGGTTGTAATCATCTTTTCTAATGGAACTGTCTCATAAACATGCGGTTCCTATAAATGCTACTCCATACAACTTTATTTTTTAAATGTCAGGACATTACTCTTTCTGTGTAGATTAAATTACCAGATTTTGAGCATTTGAAGCTTCTATTGGACAATAATAGTAAATTACCTAGTAATCTTTTCTTTTATAATTTTGGGAATTTTATACATGTATACAAAGTATTTAGATACTATCTACCACTAGTTTTCCCTGTCCAACTCTTTTCTGTTCCTCACAAATAACTGCTCCCAACTTCATGGTATATCACACACACACACACA
>NW_008342393.1:7734667-7754283 GCF_000622305.1 Nannospalax galili | reverse complement strand
CCTCATGGTATATCCCACACACACACACACACACACACACACACACACACACACACACACATATATATATATTCTATATACGTATATATATATATATATCCCACTTTCAGACTTTCAGTTAATGCTGCCTATATGCTTATGGGTATAGAGCCATCTATTGGAGCATGAGTAAGTTACCATGGGCTTTCGCTACCCCAGAAGTCAACTATATGGTTGTGAATACGTTTATACTCAGCACTTGGGAAGGAGGAGCAGGTGGATTTCTATGACATCAAGGACAGCTTGTTCTATACAAGAAGTTCTAGGCCAGTACAGGGAGATCCTGTCTCAAATAAAACAAAAGGAGAATAAAAAACAAGCACACATTTAAACACTTCCTTAGCTTGGAGTAGGATATCACAGGCCTCTGTTCAGTTCAAGCTGGAACGTTGACTGGATTGATCTTCCACAGGTCTTTTGAAGGTAATCAAATCAGCTGTGAGTTCATGGGTATAGTGGCCTTGTCATGTCCAGAAGAAGCCATTTTGAAGCATTCATCCCAACCTCTGGATCTTGCAATCTCTCTTTCCTTTACTCAGTGATAATCCTTGAGTTTTGTGATGAGGGTTATGATATAGATGCCACATTAAGGGCCGAGAACATGACACTCATTTCTGAATGTTGACCAGTTGTGAATCACTTTATTAACTGCCAGCCACTGCAAAAGGAAGCCTCTTTGAAGAAGAGTGGGAACTGCACTAGTCTTTAGGGATAAGGATGGTTATTTAGAAGGTAGTCTCACCCTCTGTCCATTTAGCAAAATAATAGTAGTGGGATCTTTCCTTGGGCCTATGAAATCCCATGTCATGGATTCTTGGCCAGCGTTAGAGAACCAGCCAAGAGTTCCCTCTTGTGGAATGTGTTATGAATTCAATTTGAAAGCTCCTGGTTCCCCCCATTCCAATCATGCCCCTTGTGTACCAATGGGCATATCATGGTAGAACAGTCATTATTACATCTCTAGGGTTCACAGTTGGGAAAGACTGTAATGTTTTTTTTTTTTCTTTTGTTGTTGTTGTTCATTTCTATTAGGTAGGTGTTTCTTTAAGTTATACCTTGACATGGGACTTTAATGTTTGTGTGGATGTGTTTGCTTTATGAAGCTGAAAGATTTGAAATAATAGAAGACAAATGGCTGAAATGAAGTTTAAGTGAATGTAGAAGCAGGGATGTGTGGAAGGATGCTGGAGAAATGGTTAGATCAGGATATTTAAACACACATCAAACCAAACAACAAAAAGGGCCAAAATGCCCTACCACAAATTTTCCAAATTAATGACATGGAAAAGGGTCTAGTTATGTTTTCATTGTTTGTAATCTTTTATTTCTTTATTTTGTGTGTATGCGTGTGTTGCCTGCATGTAGGTAAGTGTGCCCGTGTCATGCAATGCCCGCGGAGGTCAGAAGAGGCTGTCGGATCCCCTGGAACTGGAGTTACAGACAGTTGTTAGCTGCCATGTGGGTGCTGGGATTCGAACCCTGGTCTTCTGCAAGAACAGTCAGGGTTCTTAACCACTGAGCAATCTCCCCAGCCCCATGATACTAGTATTTTTTAAAAAATCAAATTATATTACTTACAAAGCTTCTTTATTTCTAATTATAAAACTAACAAACTTATTAAAAATAATTTTATATAGATGCATATAAAATGGGACAATGACTTTATATTTTATCACCAAAAAATGAACTTTAAACTCATGCACTTCATTAGTATCCTTTAATGCTACAGATCAAATTTTAAAAGGAAAATATTAGGTGGAAGGTGAGGTCTCCTTAGATACCAGTATGTGAAAGAATCAGAGATACATTAAGTTTGGGTTTCAGTATTCGCTGGGCATAAAGTTCAATCATTCTTTTTTTTTTTTCTTTTTATGTCCTTTTCCTTGTTCTTTTTTTTTTTTCTAATATCTTTTCTACTTATTAGCAATGTTTCCTCACTTACACAATAATCCTCCACTAAATCTTTGTTTTGTCTAGGGCCAAACAGTATGCTATTTTGCTTTATACTATGTAGCCTGGTATTCATATTGCACATTTTGGAAAAATTAATGACATAAACTGGTCATAAATTATCAACTTTATAGGAAATTTTATGCACATTTGTATGCTTTTGCTGAGATATGTGTGGAGTCACAGCCAGCTGGAACATACTGTAATTGCTCTGGGCAATGGAATCACCCTTGGTCTCAAAAACAGAGTTATATAGAAACAAAATAAAGGTGGTGTTTGGTTAGAAATAGTTATATAACAGACCTCATCACTTTTCCCTTCGGAAGCCCTGGACATCTAATGTCAGCCGTTTTGTGCTGACTCACAGCCTTCTGGATGTCCAGCTTACCTGCTGTGGCCCCTATTGAATATCTGTATCAGTGCCATGTTACCTAAACATAAGTTGGCCCCTATGGCTTTCTGTTCCCTAGAAGATAATACAGTGCGTTCTGGCTCAGATTAAAATTGATTTAAATTACTATATTTGAGCAGCGTTGCTAAAACTGCTGTCCAGTGTCCCTGGGACATCAGATCATGAACCCATCACCACAAATGAGGCAGGAGATTTGGCACAGTGATGCAATAGTTTGGCACTTCCTGGAATGCGATTTGGTAAAATCTTATTTTAAGTGAGAAAGCTAGAAATCATGACTTCTTGGAAAGATAAATATGTAAACACAGTGTGTGCAGCTGTGAAAATTCATTCTATCTGCCAATCATTTGGTTGTAAGTCATAAAAATCACAAAGACTGCTGGATTTTATAACATGCAGAGAGAGAGACAGAGACAGAGAAAATCAAAAACTCTATTTCCTATTTAAGTAAATGGAGAACAAAATATATGTAAAAAAAGAAATACAGGGCCAACAAAATGCCTCAGTGGGTCAAAGCATTTGCCATGTGATCCTGACAACCTGAGTTGGATTCCTGGATTCCATGGTGCAAAAAAAGAAAGCTGATTCCTCAAAGTTGTTCTCTAACCTCTTCATGCACTCATGCAGTCCTTATACATTCTCTTTCTCTCTGCCACACACAATAATAACAAAATAAATGTTATCCTTACTCATATTTTTTAGAGAAACTGCATTTTCTTCTCTTTTTTTTTGGACTGTGATACCATAGTGAAAGAAATTATTGCTAAATGTTTGTGCTAGATCATTGTGTATTTTTGTAAAATGCTAAGAGACTATTAAGCAGTGATAGTAATAGGCATAAATATGTATAGAATCATGCAAAAAATACATGTTCACTATTTGGCCTCCTTCAAAAAAATTAAAGATATAAGCAACACTAGGCCTAAAATGGAATGCTGCAATATTTGGAAACGCTCCTGGTAGTCTCACCTTGCCACTTAAAGTTCTCTAATTACCCAGCATGTGAACTGCTCTAGACAAGAAAGTGCATCCCAAGATCCTGTTTCAGAAAAACAACAACAGAAACAGAAAAGCTAAGCAACAAAACTACATGATTCCCATGAGATACAGGAAAGTACTGAGAAGACAGCTCTTTGGGAGAGGAAAAAAAAAGAACAACTATAGATTGTATACTATTTATTCTCTTTCTATGATATAAATGTTTCTGCTATGACTGATTCTAGGATAGCAGAGGTTTGACAATTGTTCATAAGGTTATCGAATGTTTAAAGTAAGTGTGTCCTAAGCTACCATTGGGCCACACTTGAAGAAAATAAAACACTGACGTTGGCCCAGTGGATTTCCAGAAGATCTCTGATTGAGGCACGAGGAAACAGCAGCAGATGGGGAAGCAGAGAACTATAAAGCAGAAGACGGATGTACGCGCCAATACTGGAGGTGTGATAAGTAAGTGACATGTGTGGGAACAGCAAGGAACTAATTTTAACTTACTAATACCTGGTGGCGCAAGCCTTTAATCCCAGCACTTGGGAGGCAGAGGCAGGCGGATCTTCGTGAGTTCGCGGCCAGCCTGGTCTACATAGTGATTTCCAGGAGAGCTGGGTCTACAGGAAGACCCTGTCTCAAAAAAGTTAAAAAAAAAAAAAAAAAAAAAAAAAAAAAAAAACAATAAAGAAAGAGGATTGAACATGCTCCAGGTGGCAAATGTTTTCAATAGTCACAATAAACAATTTGAACTCTTTAACAGGCAATGGGAGATTGTGGGAAGGTTTTGGGGGTGTGGCATGAACACAATTGCTGCGTGGCTGCCATGTGAATGTTCGCTAGAAAAGGTCACACTAACAGCAGAGTACCCAGATCTTCTGATGCTAGTAATTCAGGTTCAGCACCTGAAACCTGGCCCTAGAGCCCTGGCAATGGAGAAGGACAGACTTTGAGATTAGAAATTTAAGATATTGGTTCATCCAGCTGAAGGGGTAGAGAGAACACAGTGTTAAGGAGGATTTACTGATTTCTGCCATAGAAAAATCAAGGCCATGCCTTGAGATTTGTAAGAATAGATACAAAAATGGAACACTGCTTAGTATGGAAAGGAAATTTCATTATTGCACATGAGGAACAGTGTCTTAAGGATGCACAAATGGAGATAGATATTTAAGGAAAGGTGCAAAAAGAGATAAAGGTCTAACCAAAATCAATCAGGATAAAATTCCTTCACCACAGGCTTCTGTGGCCTCAGGAAATATGTAGGAAAATAACTCAAGAATCCATTCAGCCTCAGTGTGGAAGGCATTTCAATGGTTGAAAAATTAAGGGAAAGATTTTCCTCATAGAGGGAGGAACAAGTAGAAGAATACAATACCATAGAAAGAAGTAATTTTGGAATGAACAGACTGAAATATAAGACCAACAGTTCAACACAAACAGACTTTGTGATTAACTAATGAACTTAAACATTATCCTTGAAACCATGTATATATAGGGCTTTTGCAGAGGACCTGGGTTCAATCACCATCACCCACATGGCAGCTAACAACCGTCCATCCATAACCCCAGTTCCAGGGGATCTAACGCCCTCTTCTGACCTCTGCAGGCATTGCATTACCTGGGTGTTCTTACATGCCTGCAGGCAATATACTCATAGACATAAAATAAAAATAATAAATGAAATATTTTTAAATACGAATCTATTCTGCCCTATTAGGAATCCTAGTAAGACTTCAAAGATAAAAATATTAGAAGGAACATAATGTCAACCATCTAGCAGTCAGACAATTTTATAAAAGAGTGGAACTTGCGAGAGGAAACCCCTGAGAGGTCTGGACCAAGCAGAGCTTTCTACATTTGCCATAAGCAAGTGTGGGGGATGAGAGCTGCTTCAAACAGCCATGATTAAGCCTTTATAGAGCTCTGGAGACTCCCCAGGGAGGTTTCATGTGACAGGTGCTCTTCCCCAATTTTCTATCAATCATTTTATGCTTGTAAATAACTTTATTGCTACTTTCTTAACAAATAAGCTAGCTGCTATCCAGGTAGTAGCAACAGACTGTTTTAGTCTCATCTGAAATGTTTGTAATGAGAAATTTTGTCTCCATGACTGAATGAGATAATATACATAAAGTGCCTACTAGAAAGTTGGTGCCTGATAAAGGTAAGATGAAATGACCAGAGGGAAGGAAGTAACAGTGATGGGCAATTCTGGTGGGCTGGGTACCATTGCATGGTATAAGTGAGAATGGACCTTCACAGGAAGATGGGTTTCAAAGGTGGTCCTTCAGATATTCCTCAGTATCAGAGACATCGTCATAAAAATGAGTGGTGTTGTTAGAAGTCTACTGAAAGGGATGCATAAAGCTACAGTTGTGGGTTTTGATAAACACACAGACTCCTGGGGTATGAAGTTGTTTTATTACTTTCCCAGTAAACCATAGGTCAGAAGGAAACACGCTGTTGGGGAAGGCTGTTTGTGCTTAGTTCAGATGTCTAGGTACTCAAACACAGGCAGCGTGCTAAAGATTCCATTTCCCAGGAATGTCAGTCCACTTCTTAGACTTGCTTTATTACTTGCTCATTTTCTATGATAATTTCCTGTATTTTTTATAGTACGCAATGTAATTTTGTAGCTCATTTGGTGATAATAGTACAAAGTATCTAAATATTTTTATAGCTACTCTGAATATATCTTTTAATAAAGCTAGTTAATGTATAAATAGAACTTTGATGGTTTTGATGTAGTTTCAGTTTTGAAATAGAGTATCTTCCATTTTGAAATAATTACACAGAAGCAACAATAACTGCCCCAGCAGGTAGCCCAGGCTGACCTGAAACGCACTACGCAGTCAAGTATGTCTTTGAATTTTTAGCATTCCCCCACCTCATCCTCACAGTGCTAGGATTACAAGTATGAGTCACTATGCAAAGCTTAGAAAGAACTTAAAAATATTTACAAAGCCTAGCTTGACCTGCAAATAAATCTTTCATGTTGTGATGTTATGGAAGGTAACTTTAAATGAAAATGTGTGCTTTGTTTGAATAATGCTGCACTGAGACATAGGAGAAGAAGAGAAAAACAGCCCAGTACTTCTGTGATCCCATCATTGGTGGATTATAAGATGTACCTTCATGGAGCGCGCAGTATTTAAATAGTAAAAGAGGACAAGGCACCTAGCTCAGTCCTCTCATTTTAAAAGTTGGAAGTAAATTATTTTAAAAGAGTGCATGACTTTTAGAATTGTTCATATCATTGCTTTCAGAAGGTGGAGTACAGCACAGATCTTATATAACACTAAGCCATAATTTGTAGGTGAACACTGACAATACGTAATATGATATTTTTGTTAGGAAGCATAAATATTATGTTGAAGAAGATAATGTTTGAAAATCTGGGGGCTTTCAAGGAACACTTGAAATGTTATTATAAAAGTTGAGCACAGGAGGTCTTTACGGTTCCTTGTGTCTCCCTCAATTTTTTTCTTCAAAGATTTAAAGTTTCCACTGTAGAGATATTTAATGTCTTTGGTTAAGTTTATTCCTAGATATTTTTGAGGTTATTGTGAATGGGAGGGTTTCCATGAATGCTTTCTCTGATTGCTTGTTAGTGGTATATGGAAAGTCTACTGATTTTTTTGTAAATTGATTTTGTAACCTACTACATTGTTGAAAGTGTTGATCATTTCTAGATTTCTGGCAGAAATTTTGGGATCTCTTATGTGTTATATTGTATCATCTGCAAATTGAGATAATTTTACCTCTTCTTTTCCAGTTAGTACTATTTAATTTCTTTCTCTTCTCTTATTGCTCTAGCAAGAGTTTCAAGTACTATATGAAAAACAGAGTGGAGAGAGTAGACATCCTTGTCTGGTCCCTGATTTTAATGGGACTACTTCTAGATTTTTCCCATTTAGAATGATGTTGGCTGTGGTATGTTGTATATAGATTTAATTATGTTAAGGTGTGTTCCCTCCAGTCCTATTCCCACTAGGACTTTAACATAAATCCATGTTGGATTTTGTCAAAGGCCTTTTCTGCATCTATTGAGATGACCGTGGGATTTTTGTCTTTACATTTAGATGATTTGTTACAATTATTGACTGATGTATATTGAACCTGCACCTCTGAAATAAAGCCAACTTGATCATGACACATGATCTTTTAGATGTGTGCCTGTATGTGGTTTGGTGATAATTTTTGCATCTATGTAATTAAGGATATGGAACTATAGTTTTCTTTTTGTTGGTTCAATATCATAAGGAAACAAAGTCTTCAGGCCTCTGGAAGCTTGCTCATATGAACTTACAAGAGTGACAGCAGGCACAAGACCCATGCAGTTCTCCACCCAGATAAAACCCCAGAATAGAATTGGGGAAAAGGGCAAGAAGCTTCAACTTTAGCTGAGGGACTATTGTCAGCTGATTACTTCTGTGGAGGCATGTGGGTGGGGGAGGGGGACTAAATAAGATTAAGATATATTGAATTAAATGTACAAAAATTCAACAAAAATATATGTTAAAAAGTTGAAAGTTGGGGCTGGACAGATGGCTCAGCAGTTAAGAACACTGGCTGTTCTTGTAGAAGACCCAGGTTTGAATTCCAGCACCAACATGGCAGCTAACAACTGTCTTTAACTCCAGTTCCAGGGGATCCAACAGCATCTTCTGACCTCCATGAGCATTGCATGACATGGGTGCACTTACCTACATGCAGGCAATACACACATTCAGATACATAGAGATTAAAGACACATGTGCAAACATGTGTTAGTAGCATTAAAAATTAAGGAACAATATATTCTAAAATGAAATGGAGATCTTTTTTAAAGGTTAAAAAACTCATTCAATTTTATGTCTTACAGGGCTTATACTGAGTTCAATATTGTATAACTGTATTAACTGTGAACCTAGAAACTTACACCCACTTGTGAAAGCTGGAAGTACAGCTTTGACTCTACAGACTTTAGCCATAATTTAGTTCTTAACCAGGGCTGTCCTGATGAACCAAATGCTTACTGTGCCATTTGTAATTTGGGGGGCAATAGGTATTTTAGCTTTGCTCCAATATGTCAGAAATTTACATAATTTTCAATCATAAAATAAGAAAATAACATTTGGTTTGTTGTACAAGTAAAAATAAACCAGACAATTATGTGGTAATACATTAATATCAAAGTTTTAAATGAAAAAACAAAAGAAAAACAAAGTCTTGCTATGCAGCCCATGGTGTCCTAGAATTCACTATATAGCTGAAGCTAGCGTCAAACTTATAGCTATCCTCCTTGCCCGGGGTTAATGCTGGGATTGAATATTTCTACCATCTAATCCAGAAATATTCTTGTTTTGACTTGTGATAACGTTTGAGTGTTCCATCAATCAAACATTTAAAAATCCTTAGCAAAGTAGTTTTAATATGCTCTCTTTTCCTGAGAGTAAAACATTCAAAAGCATAGGGATTTAAACTTTGATCTAAAGGAAATAGAACAAAGAACACCTTGAAAACTGATATCGTATTTGGTGTTTTGGACACACCATAGAGATAAGACCTGATTCCCATCTCTGCTTTTGATTCAGTGATAAAAATTTAGCTGTTCAACTGAGACACCAATTTGAGACGTTTAATTAAAATCTGAGAATATTTTCCAAGTTGTTGTTACAAAGTTAAGGGAAGTTAAAAGTAAATTCCCATTGGCTGAACATAATAAACAAAAACAACAAATCCAAGATCCTCATGGAAGAATTTATATCCCAGCAGGAAGTCTCACTAGGATTGATTGTATATGTTTTCCCCATATTTACATGGCTCCAGCTAAAGGAAAAGACTGGTTTTAATTTCTTTGCCTATCACTATAGTAGCACATATTTAGAAAGATGTATCCAATCCAGTAAATTATAGTATCGTTGTGGGGGGGTATACAAATATTTTTTTTCTTCTAATGCATTATTATCATCAATCCCAGATACACTTTCAAACATGTCTATGGCAGATCTTATATTTACATCAGCCACAGTGTGTGCATTGGCATTCTGGATATCTGTCATCTATCTGTCTATCAATCAATCTATCTATCATCTATCTGTTTATCTATCTGTCTATTTCTTTATCTGTCTATCTATCTATCTATCTATCATCTATCTATCTATCATCTATCATCTATTTACCTATGTATCATCTACGTATCATCTATCTATCATCTAATTGTCTATCATCTATCTTTTATCTATCTAATTATCTGTCTGTCTTCTGCCATCTCTTTATAAATATTCAGATTTAACTTCATTGTTAGATTTAAGAATGTAGTACCTGCACTCAGGTGTGGCAGTGTGACGACCTTGAGCATTGGTTTTTCTAGTTGCCATAGCAGCTCATTGATTATCTATCCTACCTTGGGGATGACAAGGCTGAGTGAGGTCCAACCTTTGGATCCAAGCTTTCAGAATAAGTGAATATTGTATCTGACATCCTAATCCAGGATCAACTTGCTTAAAAATGTATGCTCTTATTGTATTTCATACAATAATTCCCCCTATTTGGATAGGGTTTAGACTTTGTTTCCATCCACACTCTAAAAAATTGGAAGGGCCCAATTAAGAAGTAACAAGAGAGAACGTCACCTATCTACAGGGTCATTTCATCTCTGAATCGATCTGGATTCAGGTTTTTTTTCACTGATATATAACATATTACCTGATTACTGAAATCTATAAGCTGCATCTTACTGTCCTGGATGTTGAAACTCTATACGTAATTGATGTCACTGGCTAAGCTTCACGTGTCAGCAGAACTAGGAAGATATTTTCTTGCTTTTGCCAGTTTATATTTCTTTTCTCATGAACCTATTCCTCCAGTTTTACAATTAGACAAGTCTTATATGCAAAGGCATTTTGCCATGTAAAGTAATGTCTTCAGTTTTTTTGTGATTAGAACATACATGTATATCAACATATGCACAGAGAAGTGAGGCATTATTCTACCCACTACAGAATCTTTCTGAGTTACAGTTTCTAAAATTATTTCCACAAACAGACTCCATCAGAAGTTCCTCAGTAATTAAGGATATGGTTCAGACCCAACAAATATGTTTAGCTCTTTTATATCTATGCTTTTGAGTATGTTTATTATGTTTTCTACTTCAAAATGCCTGTGTTCATTTTTAGCCATTTCCAACCATCTCACGCTCTCACTTGTCTATGCCTTGAGATGCTAGTTCTGTCGGGCTTTTTGTTTCAATTTTCTGTAAGCAAGCCCAATTATCATGCAGTTCATAACACTGCCTACTTAGCATTAAAAAATCAGATGTTTTCCCTTTTGAAAAGTATTTCTAGAGTCTCCCAGGTTTGCTGTAGTAGGGTATGATAATCAGTGACAGTGCTTCTCTTTCCTGTATTTATTGTGAATGGTGAGAAGATACCATTTATTCATCTTTTAGTTTCCAGTGCTAAACAAAGCAGATAGTATTTAAATGTTAGCAGTACAGGGAAATGGGCATGTCATAAACTCTACTGTAATTAATTCTCTCAGACTTGAACTTAATCTTTATAAGATACTCTTCCTTTAAAAGAACCTTTACTGAAGACAAGCTCATGTGCTATTTCTGCTTCTTACCTAGACCAGAAACAATTTTCCTTGATCTTGGATTTGTTGGGTCTATCGGTGCCACCTGACATCCATTATACTTTTCTATACTTAGAACAATTATTAATTTATTGATACTGTTGTAGTTTGTTGTTGATAACATTTCTCTTAGGTTCAAACATAGTTAATATATTTTCATTTGTTTATTGACAAGTGAATAAGATTTTTTGAGAGTTGTGTGTTGAAAGATTTTTCTCATTTGAAAACTTGGTTAGCTGCCTTTTAATTTTAATTTTCCAAAAATTACTTACAATATTTGGATACAAGTATCTTGCTTACTATATGCATTTTCAAGACTGCTTGCCAATCAAATTCATGACTATCCAAATATGTATATACACATATGGCACTATAGAATTATGACCCAAATGGTCATTTTGTAGAAGTCGAAATCATGTTATATGAAGGGGCATAAAATAGTTTTAAAAGAAAATTGATTTTATTGTAGGTTCAACCTTGGCTATTGCAATGAGACAGAGGGCCATAGCAATCTGATGTGCATCATTACACAGTCACTCTGATGTCTCCTTAGTGGTCATTAGAGGGAAGCAAGGTGGAAACTAAGCCTGCATTACAGGCATTGCCATCTGAAGATAAAGAGTAGTGACTGCTCATTGTAGCTGCTATAGATGGATAGAGAGATGAACAGAATTTGACTTAAAGAAAGCACTCACTTGATGTTTCTACATTTCACAAAAGATGGAATGAGACATTCTTTAACCAACTAGTTCACTACCATTTGACTTGTGATGAGCAGCTGCCATGTATGGCCTCATAACCATCTTTGATTCAGTGATAGCTCAGGAATCTCACTTCCATTGTAGCTCTTTCCTTTGAATACACCCAAGAATAACAGATGGGAAAACCTGGTGAGAGCTTCTGAAAGAGCTGGGAACTTCTCATCTTGTTTGGAAGTCAAGTCTTGTCAGAGCATCTAAACTCAAACCAACCAAACCTATTTGATCTCACAAATATTTGAATACTCTTCTTTGTATCAGGTAAGAACTATACAATAGATCAACAATCGTTGGAGTAATGAAGCGTGACACTGTTTATAATAGCAAACATGTAGATGGATTATGGACACCATAGAAAACTCTCTTTTAGTTTTTTATTGAGCTTTTGTACATTTCATACAACAGCCGTTAATCAAATTTAGACCCCCTCTGTATCTGTGCGTGCCATCCCCCACTAGACCTCATGTATTCTGCCATACATGTTAAGTCCTATCCAGTCAAGCATATGTAACCAGATATCCTTCAGTGTTAATTCGTCCACTAGTGTCTAGTCAGTTCATGTAGAGATCATATGTAAGGTCTACTCTCCCTCACCCCAGTCGGCAAAAGTTCTCAGTCTATGGACAGCCCATCACCCATTTCTCTCCTCTTCTCTGGACCTTGTTTAATCAAGTTGGCATGGATGCGTCCTGTGCTTGCACAAATTCACAGGTGCAAGCTTCCAGTGGCCTATAAGCCTCTGTTTCCCAATGTTCAAGGACCAGCAGTGGCTTTTATCATCTTTTCACTCTCTCTTCTGCTATGATCCCTGAGGTGTGGATGAATGAAGTTTAAAATAGGAGTCCTACCC
Organism: Nannospalax galili; assembly: GCF_000622305.1. Taxonomy (NCBI): domain Eukaryota; kingdom Metazoa; phylum Chordata; class Mammalia; order Rodentia; family Spalacidae; genus Nannospalax; species Nannospalax galili. The sequence goes on along the minus strand of NW_008342393.1, from coordinate 7,741,670 downwards.
AAGGACACACACTCTGCATTTTCCTATTCTATAAAACTTGGCCTGTTCTTCCTGCTGTGGACATCACACTGTTTTATAAGGATACTTCACTGGTAAAAGTTGTAGGATGAACTAGTGTTCTCTCTAGCCCCTGTTCTGCTCCATGAGCCATAGATGTAGAGGTTCCACTGCAGATATGTCACCTAGGACTGGACAGCTCTCAGACATATTTTTTCTGTATCTGACCCATAGCCTCGCTTTGTTGCAAAAAGAAGCTTCCCCAATGAGTGGTATATGGCAAATTTATTTGTAAATATAGGGATCCATATTGAGCACATGGTAAGAAATTTAATTTGTCTAGAGATATGAAAGAGATAGGGTTTTCTCAAGGATCTATGATCTCTCTAGTCATGTGTGTTTGGTTGTATTTACAGTGCCACCCATGAGTTCACTCCCATTGAGAGGGCTTTAAGTCCAATTATATAGCTGTTGATTACTCCCCTAGATAACAGTGCTACTACTGCACCGGCAGTAGTTTGCTGTGCCAGTTGTTATGGGTATTACGCTTTAAGGCTTGGTTGGATCTCTGAGTGATTTTCTCCCCTAGCAGCTTGCACAGTATCCTCTAGAACTATGAGGCCTAGACTTCATGTAGCAGGCTTTCCGGTCAGTTTTCGCTCAAAGTCCTCTGTCCAAAATGTGTACTATCTTCAGCAGTAGGGTCTTATCTCTGAGTTCTGGGAGATAACCAAGAGCTCTGGCAATAACCTGAGTACTTTTGGGAGTCTCTGGGACTATTCCAACCATCACTCAAAGGGAGGGCTCTCCTGTCTGGCACTGTGCTCCTTGATGTACAGCCCCAGGTATGCATATACACTAATGTTCAGATACCATATATTCATTTCTCAGGGGGTTTCAGAACCAACACATTTCCCTCTGGCTTGCCTAGCTCCGCCCCCCCGCCCCCAAGCTCCATTCATCTCTCCTCTCTTCCCCCCTTCTAACCCATATCCTCCTTCTTCAGTCTAACCAACCCCATTATCCCCACCCTCCCCCAGTAACACCTGCCTCCCACCATCCACCTTCTCCTGAATTCCCTCCTCCCCCACCACCATAGACCACTGCATGTCCCTCCCTCCTGCCCACCTAGCTGAACACTCCCACTTTCCCTACTTCCCCCCAGTAGCGTCTGTTCCTTACTATCCCTCTCTTTCAGGTCTTTCTTTCCCTATACCTCCATGTGTATTTTCCATTTTCTTTGTTCCTGCTCTTACATCAGGATATTCTCCCTCGTTTTCAGATTATAGCACCAATCCTTCATATGCGAGTGAAAACTCCTTTGAGTTGGGGTATTGAAAGTGTTTCTCAGATTATAATCACTCCTTGAATAAGAATCTTCAGAATCTGCTATTCATAATCTTCTTTTCAACCTTGCCCTTCTAAAAAAATTTATAATATTCCCTGATAATTTATAGATGCAAATAATTGGATGATTTTTCTGACATAGTTCACATATTTCCTTATCTTATTCTTTAACACATAATGCAGTTTGTGGATTAAATAGCTCATTTAAGAGCAGTCCTAGATAAAGGGCTTAAGGTTGATATTGGTGAAACAGAAGAACAGGATGCCCTTACATTTTTTAAATTTTTCTCTGATAATTACAATCTTGTTAGACAACTAACAAATGTAGACATTTCAGCTTTGGTTATTTTGGAATTTCAATGACCTGAACTAGGAAATATATATTTACTTTCATTAATTGTAGCCTACAAGGTGAAAAAAATAATAGACCATTGACTCACTAGCCACTGTGTATCCCGGAACCCTATTCTGTGAGAACTGCATCTTCCACCTTTAGCTTCCCTGGAGCATCCTTCCTGGGTAACATCAATCATAGACTGTCCTTATGTTTCTAGATTTCTCCTAGTCATATCGAAGACAGCATTATGGTTCTCACCATAATTGTCCCCAATTTTTTAAAAAATATTTTATTATTTTTATTTTATGTGTGTGAGTGTATTGCCTGCATGTAAGTAAGTGCACCTATGTTGTGCAATGCCCACAAGGGACAGAAGAGGGTGTCAGATCCCCTGGAATTGGAGTTATTGACAGTTGTTAGGTGATATGTGGGTGCTGGGATTCAATTCAAACCCCGGCCTTCTGCAAGAACAGTCAGTGTTCTTAACTGCTGAGCCATCTCTGCAGTCTCCATAATTGTCCCCAATTCTAAACAGCTCACGTTTCCCACAAAATCTTTCTAAAAGCAGCTCTACTATGTACATTTATATTAGTTAATATTAATTTAAAAGACCCTGAATCACCAGGTAGTATAAAAACAATCAAGATGAGGTGTGTGCAGATCCACAAGATAGGATAACTGTGGTTTCTGACAAGTCAGAGGCAAAAAAACAAAAAAGTCATGTATGGAAGGGGCTAGGACAGCCATGGGAATCTCAGCAGAAAGAATCCCTACAATTCAGGAAGAGCAGCTCCCAAATTCTATGACTTTGCTTTTCTTAGCTCAAATTTCTGAGAGTCACCACCTGGTTAAATCAAGGACAAATGCAATCTAAGTCAAGTGGTATGAAATGGCCAGTGGGAAGGCCTGTCCCATATCTTCAAATCTGACCCTGTCAAAGAGCAAATGGCTACAGGGGTTGACTGTTCTACAAGCACGTCAGGATTTCTGAATTTTCACATACCTTATAGCACCTCATCTTGACAGCCTCATGACTTCACTGCTGAGGAAGCTGGGCACCAGACATCCAACAACCTGTGCAGATCAAGTAGCAAAGCCTATTTTCTTTCAATACAAAAGTATTAAAGATAGATTTAGAAAATGTTTACTGCTAGATATTCTTTTAAAATACAAAAAAATGGCTTTAAAATATAAGAAAGAGAAAGTGTCAAATCAACCACTGTGTTAAATTAGAAGCAAATTTATGTTAAAGCTTCTGTGACAGAGCTGGTGAGATAGCTAAGTTGGTAAAGTGTTTGCCCAGCAAGCAAGAGGACTTGAGTTTGATCCCCAGATCAAAGCTCACCTTGGTGGCACAGGGTTGTTCTTATAGCAATGTGGAGGTGGAAACAAGAGGATCACTGAGCTTGCCAGCCAGACAGCATAGCTGACATGGTGAATTCCAGCACAGTGAGAGAATCTGTTTCAATCAAAGATCTGGATGTCAAGTGAGATACCGTGCCCTAATTCATCCTCTAGCCATTTCATGTACCCATGCACTCATGGGCACCTGCACACACATGAGCACAAACATACAAATATCCAGTTGCACTCTCATATAAAAAGTAAAAATGTGAATTATTCAAAAAAAATGATTTATTCTTGGCAATGCAATCATAAGAGCTTAATGTTTATTGAAAAACAAACAAACAAACAAACAAAAACTATAGCTGTACACCCAAGGACAACTGGGGAAACAAACTTGACTTGGTAGACCTTAATACATATGGCAGAGTGCATGTAATCCAGTCCGGGGTCTATAAGAGGGTGCAGGTGGGGAGGTCTAAATATAATCAAAATTGAAATTCACAAAAAAATCAACAAAAAATAAAATAAAATAAACCAGATCAGTGGATATCCTAGAGCCCAGAAATCATTTTTAGAGTTATGCTTAATTCCTACACTTTTTCTTCCAGTTCTATAGATGCCTGAATTTGCATAATTTTGCGACATTGTTTTCTGTTTTCATTTTGTTTTGTTCTGTAGCCCCATGCTGGTCTCAGATTCACAGCTATCCTCCTGCCTCATCGTCCCATGTGATGGGATTAGAGTAATGAGATATTACATCTGGCTCAGTTTTCCTTTGTGCCTTAGTAATCACTTCATACATGTAAAGAAGAGAGAGAGAGAGAGAGAGAGAGAGAGAGAGAGAGGAAAGGAGGACAAGAAAAGGGAATGGGGGAGGGTCATACATGTAAATAAGAGAGAGAGAGAGAGAGAGAGAGAGAGAGAGAGAGAGAGAGAGAGGGGAAAGGAGGACAAGAAAAGGGAATGGGGGAGGGGGAGAGGGGAAGGGAGGGGAAGGGAAGATGAGCAGACTAATATAGGTATAAACAGTGACAAAATAAATATGCAAAAAGAGAGGTTTTTTTCATTCTTTCTACTGAAATCTAACTTTGGCTTTTTCAGTTTGTTTCCAAATCCATCCTGGCCACTTTAAAAAACTTGAATTTTGTCCCTTCTAGTGGCTGACAGTAACCAGTCCCATGAGAGTAAACTAATTTCATTTAACCTAACTTCTCTCCCAAACTGGGATTACAGTGTGCTTGTAGGATATCTCTAAGGCACAATTGGAATTCCATTTCTATGGAGATTAGATTGGAGCCTACAACTAGGACTAATAAAGCAAAGCACTAAAGTATTTCTTCTTTCAAGGACTGTTACAGGGCATTTTCCTCCACTTGCTGTGAAGTGCTATTTTGGGAACTTTCATGTTTATTGTGTTTTGCGTGTAACACTTGGAGAGCAAAGTCTTTGATTCACTGTCTTCATTAGTGCCCTGGTAATTAAAAATGGATGTTTATTTTCATCCCTTGAGTTTATTCCCCAACCCACACAGTTTTTCATTTAATATTTTTCTTATATTTGTGAAATGTTTGGGGATATTACTGGTGATTTATGCAGATCTAGGCAAAAAGCCAAAGGAGGACATGGGAAGTCAGCCCAAGCAATTGGTGACTGGGTGTTTTTATAATGATTGGGTCCCAGAGAGAGAAATTTCTAGTGTCATCTACTCCTACCCACCCACCCCCTCATGATATTTGATGTCAAAACAAGTAGAGTAAATGGGAAAATTGCTAAGATGGCATCATTCCACTACTGTAATTATATAAACTATCTTGTACAGGTGGAGGGGTTTTCAATGAAGACATTGCTGGTTACTCTGCAGCACGAGTCTCTATTGAAAGAAATGACGCTATTCAGTAAGCCATGGGTCAGTTCCCCTTTCTGGCTCTCAATTTGTTGATCTTTAATATAGAATTTCACAAAGATCCTACGCTTGTCCATTAAAATTCCTTTTAGCACTTGGGGTGAAGCTATTACTTGCATTTAACATATAATGAAAATAAAGCTTACAGAGATTGAACAGCCTACCCAGGGAAATATAAGGGATGATAACAGTAATGCAGCACATTGAGTGTCACCAGCAGCACAGGCATTCCTAGGGGACTTGTCCAAAATAAAGAGTAAGAATAAAGAATGAAGATGAGTGTGAGTGTCAGAAGTTTACTCCAGCAGTCCAGAAGAGCTGATCTAAGCTTACAAAATGAACACTCCTGCCAGACCAAAACCAAGCCGCATTAGAAAGGAAGACAGAACGCAGTTTTGCAAGAAGATGAACTGAGGCAATGAAAGGCTAGTAAAAATCAGGTAAATATTTATCTTCAATTTTGTCTTTTTTCCCCACTAAAAGTTACATGTCTATAGTACAGTAGTATATTTATGTCCACAATAAAAATATATATCACAGTATTTATTTATTATTTATTTATTCATTTATCTTTGAGACAAAGTCTCCCACTAGTCCAAGCTGGCCTGGAACCCACTATGTAGACAAGAATGCCCTCAAACTCATAGAGATGCACCTGCCTTTTCCTTTCCCCAGAGTGAGAATGCTGGGGTTATTTGGACGATCAAACCTGGCTTATTTTGTTTGGGTGCGTGTATGTACAGCGTATGTGTGTATGAGTGTGCGTGTGTGAATGTGAGGCCACAGTTTGATATCAGGTGACTTGCTCTCTTGCTCTCCACCTTATCTTTTGATTCAGGGTCTCTCATTGAACCCAGAACTCACTAGCTGAGTAATCAGTCTGAGGACCTGCTTGTCTCTGCCCTCCCACAACATCCTCCACCAGTAGGAGAGTTACAGACATTCATGATCATGGGTGCTGGGAATCCAAAATAAGACCTGTATGACTGAGCAGTGGGCATTTTACCACCTAAGCTAGCTCCCTAACCACCACTTTCTTATGTAGAAATGCATATATACGGTCTTGGAGTTAGATTTATATCTCTATTAAAAGACTTACAAATGAAAATAAATATCTAGTTTCAAAGAAGATTAACTTTTATTTAAATGTTAAAAACATTAAGAAGAAAAGCTGGGCTTTTGAAAAACATATTTTATAATTATTACTTTTAATTATATGTATATGAGTTATTGCCTGCAGGTATGTAAGGGTACCCATGTCTTGCAACACCCATGGAGGTCAAAAGAAGGAACTCTATTTCTAGAGTTAGGGATGATTGTTAGCAGCCATACCAGTGCTGGGAATTGATCCAGGGTCCTCTGCAAGAACAGTCAGTGCTTTTCACTGCTGAGCCATCTTTCCAGCATCAAAATGTGAGATTTAAAAGAATAGATTGTGTGAAGTACTTTCTCAGAGAGGAATATTCAAGCATATTATCACTTTCTTGGTTATATTGTCACACAATGACACATTGTCACATCCACTTTTCCATACAACTATTGGAGAGATGTGTCTAGTATGTATAGATTTGTGTGTGTGTGTGCATTGTGGCATAAATGAAAGTCTACACTAATTAAAATGATCTACTCTAGCTGGGCGTGGTGGCACATGCCTTTAATCTCAGCACTCGGGAGGCAGAGGCAGGCAGATCTCTGTGAGTCCAAGGCCAGCCTGGTCTCCATAGTGAGTTCCAAGACAGCCGGGGCTAGAAGGAGACCCTGCCTCAAAAAGACAAAAAAAAAAATAATAATCTACTCTAGTGGAGCATCTGATTATTTCTTCTCTTTCATTGCTTGTTTTAACCATGGCCCCAGTCCTTTCCTACATTTAGAATACCCAGCTTATGAAGTTTAGTCCTGTGACTGGATGTGTAGCACAGTCTCACTGGGTTTTCATTTTCCTGATGAATAGGTAAGTTATCTTTTTCACACACCTTCTTTCTTTATAGAATTTTGCATAGCTTTGCTCAAAGCTTGGCAATTTTTATGATGTGCACTCTTCTTACAAAGAAGTGATAAAAATGTCGATACAT
>NW_008342393.1:7725936-7734479 GCF_000622305.1 Nannospalax galili | reverse complement strand
ATATTTTCTGTTTTCTTTTCCAACTAAATTATTTTTCTATATTTTATTTATTATATTTATTTTATGTGTATGATTGTATTGCCTGCATGTATGTGAGTGCTCCTGTGTCATGCAATGCTGCAGATGTCAGAAGATGGCTTTGGATTCCCCTGGAATTGGGGTTAAGGATGGTATGTAGTTGCCAAGTGGGTGCTGGGAATTGAACCTGGGTCCTCTGCAAGAGCAGTCAGTGATCTTAACCACCGAGCCATGTCTCTAGCCCCCAACTAAACTTTGTATAGTGTCAGTTTCTATGTTCTATGTTTTGGCCGACTTATGTTCCAGGGCTTCACTGAATTCATCAAGAAGTTGGATAAAAATTAAATGGGTATGCCTTGGTGTGTGTTCCTGCTTCATGCCTGATTCTTTACATGCATTGATGTGTTCTTGCTCCATGGTTTCTTCTTTACATGCATTGGTGTGTGTATTCTTGTTTCATGGATACTTCTTTACATGCATTGGTGTGTATTCGTGCTTCATGTCTCCTTCTTTACATGCATTGGTGTGTGTTCCTGCTCCGTGGCTGCTTCTATAGATGCATTGGTGTGTGTTCCTGCTCCGTGGCTGCTTCTATACATGCATTGATGTGTTTGTGCTTCATGATTGCTTCTTTGTATGCATTAGTGTGTTCCTCTTTCATGCCTCCTTCTTTACATTCATTGGTGTGTGTGTTCCTGCTTCATGGCTGCTTTTGTACCTGCATTGCTGTGTGTTCATGCTTCATGTCTGTTTTTTTACATGCATTGGTGTGTTTTCATGCTTCATGTCTGCTTCTTTACATACATTTGTGTGTTCATGCTTTATGGATGCTTCTTTACATGCATCGGTGTGTGTTCATGCTTCTTGGCTGCTTCGTTGCATGCATTGGTGTGTGTTTGTGCTTCATGACTGCTTTACGTGCATTGGTGTGTTGTTGCTTCATGTCTGCTCTTTACTCTCATTTGCTGCAAACATGGCCACTACTTTGTCTAGCACCTTGGCTGTTCTGGTTTTTTGAAAAGTCTTGAAATCTGTTATTGAACATTTTTATTTTAATACTCTCAATATTATAAAAATAGTATTAGCCATTCTTACTCATTTGAGATTTCACATGTTAAAAATGTATTCTCAATTTCTTTATAGAAAGACAGTTTTTGCTAAGATTTCATATAGAAAGGTATGAAATCTCATAAAGTTTAGGAAAATCATGGGACATTCACATGGTAATATAGTTGTAAATCAAATAAACTGCTGGGCGTTGTACGTGGCATTCAATCCCTCCTCCCACGGTCCTTGTGACAGCCTGAGGGAAAAAAAATTCTCCAAACGTGGTATGAAGAATCTCATGAATTTATTGGACTTGCTGACTGAGCTTAGGGTGCAGATTTACTTACAGACAGGCAGGCGCCCCCACATCCATGGCTGTGTTCAAAAATCGACATCCAAACATAATCCTTTTGTTCCAGGCAACCTTACAAAATGATGAGAGCCCAGCCTCCTGGTTTTCCCAGCTTTTATATCCTTGGCTGGAAGAGGGAAGGGGTGTGGCTTTTTTGCAGAGCATGGGAAGGAGGCAGGTTCATGGCTCATCATCACAGGGTCAGAGGAGCATCCAGGTCAAACCCTCCACCCCTTCCTCTGGCTCTTAAAATTTTCTGCCTGCTTTTCCCGTGAATATCCCTGAGCCCCAGAGGGGGTAGGGAGACCTTTCTCCCATTGTAATAGGGCACTGGACCCTTCAAGTCTCTGCATTCTCTGTTTGTCATGGGCTGATGGCTCGATTTAGGGGCATTCTACCTACTATAAAAACACAAACAACAAGAAGCAAGAACATGTAAACAGTGACTGCAATAATAGCTCATGGGCATAAACACAAATGCTTGGTTGATGCTTTAGTAGGTGCATCACATCCAGCTAACAATATAATTGCAGTGGCTTCTCCACTGGGGTCTGTAACCTCTCCTGCCACAGGGGGTTGGCCTGGTCTACAATACCAGATGTGTGTTCTATCCCTGGGAGCAGGCATTAGGTCCAATCGATAATTAGCTGGTTGTACATACACTAGACAAGCCACTATTGCACCAGCAGGAAAAACTTTCTTTGCATGTTGATAGTGCAGCACATGGGGTCCTTCGTTGAACACAATAATGGGGGACATTTCTCCCCCAGCCATCTGCATAGTGCCTTCTGGCACTCTGAAAGCCACCCATCCAGTGGCAGTGAGTTTCCAGCTTAGTCCAAGCTTGATTTCACTGATTTCAACCTCTCCAGTGCTCACATCATATGGCATCTTCAGCAAAAGGGTCTTACCGCCCACTTCAGGTGTGCAACCAACATTATTGGCAATCGCCTTTATAGTTTGGGGGACCTCTGGGGTCCTTTTGGCCAACTGCTGTTAGGGAGGCAACCCACCCCTGGTACTGGGATTTTCATTTAACAACCTTATGGCTTCTAGAAGGGCCTTTTTCTACCCCCATAGGGTTCCTTCTGAGCTTAAGGCTTTCAACTGTTCCATTAGCAACGTGTTTTTTCTTTCAATTAACCCTGCTCCTGTAGGATTGTATGGAAGATGGATATACCATTGAACCTGATCATCCTCAGCCCAAGCTTGCACATCTGTACCTGTGAAATGAGTGCCTCTGTTGCTATCAATTCCCCCAGGCACCCACACATGACACTAAGTTCAGTAAGCCCCTTAGTAGTAGCCTTGCCCATAGCTCTTTTGCAAGGAAAGGCCTGTGTAAGGCTTGTGGCAGCATCCACACAAGTGAAAGTATATTTACACCCCTCACTGGCAGGGGCACTATATAATCTACTTGCCAGTCTCTCACAGGGGAAGCTGCCTTGTGCACATGTCCCATCATGGCTTTCATCCTCTGGGGCCGTTACGGGGAACACGCCTCACAGGCCTGGACAGCCTGTTGAATGTCAGCATACTTTACTGGAATGCCAGCTGCTTTGGCTATTCTCCACCCCGTGTCAGCTCCACTGTGTCCCGACTTGATATGAATCCAGTGAGCTGCTTCTAGGGGAAGCTGAGGAAAGACAGCCCTCGCCTTGGTGAGGGCGTCAGCTTCCTGATTCCTGGGGGGACTCACCAGGCTGTGGGCAGCCACTTGATAAACTACCAGGGGCACGAGCTCCTCCTGCATTTTATTGTGCTCTTCCACATTTGTTGTCCCCATAGTGGCTGTCCCATCACCTGCCAGTTATCTTTCTCCCACTGAGCCATCCATAAGATTAAGCCCTTGAACAGAGGCCAATTGTCAGTACAAATTGTAACTGGCCAAGCCTACCTCATTATTACTATCCATACAGCTCTCAATTTAGCCCATTGACTGCTTTCTCCTCCCCTATCTAACCATACAGTGTCAGTGTTCATCTGTTTGGCCACTGCTGCCCATTCTTGTCTGGTACCCCTGCTAATGCCATCAGTATACCACGCATAAGCCATAATTGGGGGAGCCCCTTCTAGCTCTCGGTCAGGTCTTGCTGGAGGACCAGCTATAGGAGGTGGAGGGAGAGGCTCTGTGCCTTGAAATAACACTGGTCTTAGCACTGCTTGCATGGAATTGGTGATTTGGCTTGTTGACACCACCCCTCGCTGTTGCAAATATGCATGCCATCTTTGCAGCTTTTGGTTTTGGGCCACCCCTCACAGGGACTTGGCTAACAGGCCCTCCACCCATCCTTTTATGGGATAGGAGGGTTTTACAGTAATGGGGGTGGGGCCTGTAATAGATTCCACCTATTGCAATGCTTTTTACACAGCCAGCAGTTGCTGTTCTAGTGCTGTGTACCAGGACACTGCCCCTTTCCATGATTGGGACCAGAACCCAATTGGGACCATCTATTCTGGTTGTTGTTGCCACAAGTCCCACCCATAACCTTCAGGGCTCCTGGTGACGTCCAAGAAGGAGGGACTCTGAGGTTTTAAGGCACACAGCTGCTTAGCTTACCCAACCAGTGTCTTGGCCTGCTCAAAAGCCTCTTGGGCCTTTACATCCCATTCCCATGTAGCAGCTCTTTTTATTAGATTATACAGGGGGCTGGTAACCTGAGCAAGTTGAGGTATAAAAAATCGCCAATACCCAAGAAGTCCCCAAAATACCTGTAAGTGCTTAGCATTTATTGGAATGGATTGTTGTAAGATTTTCTCAACCGCCACACTGGGTATCATGCGAGTTCTGCCTGACCATAAAACTCTTAAGAATTTTACCGCTGTATGGGGCCCTTGTACCTTCTGTGAGTTGATTTCCCAACCTAGCTCCTTCTGGTGCACTTTCATGTTCCCCAAATGAGCTTCCAAATCTGTAAGGCACTCAGAAGTTAGCATTATGTCATCTATGTAGTGGAACCTCCTTACAGAAGGAGGGCAGGGTAACAGGGCCAGGTTCTGGGCCACCATCTCATGACAAACCATTGGGCTGTGGAGGTAACCTTGGGGAAGTACTCTGAAAGTCCATTGTCATCCATTCCACGTGAATGCAAATTGATCTTGGGATTCAGCATCTAGGGAAATACTAAAGAATGCATTAGCAAGGTCCACTGCTGAGTGGAAGGACCCCATTTTCTGCAGCAGCTGAGCAGTTAGTAGAACAATGTTGGGCACTGCTGCATGAATGGGAGGCATCACCTTATTTAACTCCCAGTAATCTACCGTCATTCTCCAGGACCCATCTGGCTTCCTGTTAGGCCAAACGGGCTATTGAAGGGACTCTGGGCTGGGTAGATAACTTCTCCTAGCTCTGTGTCCTGGATGGTTTCAATGATTTCATCTCAACCCCTAGGCATCTGGTACTGTTTAATATTCACCAGCCTCCATGGGGTGGGCAATTTGACTGACTCCCATCTTGCCCACTCCCGAGTAATCACCTTTAGTATCCACACCTTCAGCTGAAACTCTCCCAAAGTAGTATGCAGGGTGTAACCCAGTAGGACATCCACCCTTAAAAGGTTCTCTTGAAGGGGAGAGATGCACACCTTGTACTCCTGGGGTGGATAACTGCCCACTCCCAGAATGAATCTAGTCTGCTTTACTTGTACGTTTTGTCCCCATAACCTTCCACTGCTATCCACTGGCCCTGATGTTTTTGGGGATTGCCATGCATTAATGTACACTCTGTCCCAGTATCCATTAGGGCCCATGTGTTTTGTATATTAATGGGGTACCAATAAATCCTAAATTTGACATGTGTCCTCCGGTCACCCAGTATTTCCCTCACCTGTGGGTGACCTTGACCACCCCTTCAAGGCAGTGGTTGAGGGGGGTTCTCATCCAATGAGGCTGCCTTCCTCTGGAGCAGGGGGCACAGCTGGAGTTACCTGCACCTCCTGGTCCCCAGTTTCTCTTACTTCTGTGGTGAATTGCTGGTCAGGTCTTAAAGCCCTCCACAGACTCACCAGCATGGTGTTTGGCTGCCAGGCTTGTCCCTAGCAACTCCTGTTCTGCGCAGATCCATCCACATCTCTTCTGGTACTGCTTTCTGGCAGGAAACATGGGATCTCTTGGTTGATTTCTGGCCCTTTTCCCATGTATCTACTCACTTTAGCACCTTTCAAGCCCTGTTTATATGTTGGTCTAAATCATTTAAACCGACAGAGCTGTGCCAGCCTCATATAGGTCACGCCAAAACATTGGGGCTTAGCACTATCACCAAAGCTCCAAACCAGTCTCCTGGACCTTGCTGAATCAGTTTCTTTCTTAAGTCTCCTGTAAACACAGTCCTGTCTGGACCAGTGAACTGGGCATCAAATACAGCTTCCCTCATACTCAGTTCCCTCAACAGAGCCTGTCCTTCATCTACGGTTTTCCAGTCTCTAATATTCATGGGAATGTCAGCTAGAGATACCCACATATCCCAAATGGCTCCATCATGGACTGGTTTCCCTCATTTTGTCTTAAATTGTGAAGTCTGTCTCAAAGAGGGATGAGTGGTTATGTTGCTTAACTTCTCTGCTTCTATAGGACTTAAAATTATTCCATCTGCCCCCATATCCCATAGCCTTATGAGCAAGGTGGCACAGGCTCCTTCCTAGATTGTTTAAATGCCTTTCACAGTTCTAATAGTTCTGGTGTTGAGTATTCCCTGATTACCATGGTCTCCTCCACCAGGCTATTGTTAAGACCTCCATCAGCATGTTGGACTATGAATTTTCCCTTCTTTGAGTTAAAGGTCAGTTTTGTGTGTCTCCTCTGCTAGTAGTATTTCAGTATTTCTAAAAAGAAAACTCAGACTTTTAATTTTGTGAAAAAATGTGTGTGTGTGCATGTTTATGATTTTGAATAGACACACACTGTTTTCAGAAGAAATAGTGGGATGTGTTTTTTGTGTATATGTACATATGTATGTACAAGCTAGTTTCAGAGGTAATTTTTTATAAAGATGCCTGTGGAGTGAGTGTTGTGATTTTAATAAGAAATGGTCCCCATAGGCTCATGTACCAGAAGTCTAGGTTCTTGATTGATGGCACTGTCTGTTCAGAAGATTTATGAGACCTTTAGTAGGAGGAGGACAGTGCTGGGATGGGCTTTGTAGCCTGCTGTCACTTTCTGGTCTTCCTCTTTGCTCCCCAGGTGTTACTGGAAGGGAAAACTGAAAGGTCTATCACTTAGATATTAACATGAACCAATTGCTCAGTCTTTCTGAAGACTGCTTAGGATCTTCCTCTTCCCAGTCACCAAGTTTCAGGCTCTCTATTATGCAATAGGTAATTCAGACATTTTGAAGCATCAGAACACCCTTATACTTATTCAGATTCCAAGCACATGAAAAGACAGAGGATCTTCTAAACACATTTATATATATCACATCCTGTTCAGGACTAATAGGCCACATATTTGATAATGCAGTTTTGTTTATTATCCAAGTTATCATCATTTATTGTGCTCTGGTATGTCAAAATTATTTTAGGTTTAATTAGCAAAACATTAGGTAAACCATACTGTGATTTGGATTTCCATGCTATTTTAAAGGCTTAATTATTAGCTTGCTGATATAGTCCATTCTCTAGGTGATAATAGGGGAAGTAGTGATGGTGTCCCTATTATTTAGAAGATGTAGGAATAAAGGATGCCATTGGAAAGTCTATGTGTGAAATTCATAATAAAAGGAGTTGTATTCAATTATCAGCTTACCTGTGTATTTTAATGAGAAACACTGATTACATTTATCAACTCCTTGCTTCTCAAACCTTAGATTAGTGATGTAATAAGTATGAGTAAAAGCAGGTTTGTATCAGAATTATTAAGGATAATATTTACCTCCTGGAAGATATCTGACACATCATTACAGATGAATGAATATTACTTGACATCAACCAACAAAAGAATTTTCATTCGAAGTATGGGCATGGTGACATTTTACTATATTTAAAAGTTATACTAGAAGCCAGGCATGGTGGCACATGCCTTCATGCCTTTAATCTCAGCCCTTGGGAGGCAGAGGCAGGCGGATCTCTGTGAGTTCAAGGCAAGCTTGGTCCACATAGTGAATTCCAGGCCGGCTGGGGCTACAGGAAGACCTTGTCTCAAAAAAAAAAAAAAAAGCCAAAAAAAAAAAGTTATGCTAGATGGCATCTCCTTCCTTCCATGTATAGGACTGGTCATAAATAGAAGGTGTGTTTGGGAGAGATAGTTCAGCAGATTAAAGAGCTGTGCTTGCTGGAGTTTGGTTCTCAGTTCCCCATTTTGGCAGCTCACAGTTGCCTGAAACCTCAGATCCAGGAAATCTGACACCTTCTTCTGTCTCTCTGCCAGGACTGCATACATGTGTACATCACAGAGACATACATACACATACACATACACATACACATACACATACACATAAATGAAAATAAAGTAAAATTTATAACAGAAATAAAAATCAGTTGTGTTAGTCACTTTGTCTGACCTTATCATGTGCTATGGCTTGGCATAAAACATACAGTTGAGAAATGGGAATTGTTTTTTTTTTCTTTTACGTCTAATTTCCAACAAAATTTACTCTTTTTTAAGTTCTAGATCTGAAGGCAGTATCTCCTTACTAGAACAATGATGATGGAAATGTTAACTGAACACTTAGATATTTAGCTGCCATTAAATTCCAAGGAGAGTAAAATCACATTAACAACTAATTAAGCCATTATGATCAGTGCTGTGCAATGCATACTTCATCATCCTGGATTCCTTAACACACTTATCTTTGAGGCAACTGAGCTCATTAAAAATACTCTTTGCTGAACAAATCATAATGACTTTATGATACAGTTTAACTGACATCATTAACCTCTCCATATAGTTTCCAATGGAGGTTAGTCTAGGCAAAGGCCACTTTTGGAAGCAATCATAATTTAAGTACAAATTAGAGATACTATAGAACTGAATGACCAAGCTATAATGAATTCCTGGGATGGCTCACAGTTAAGAGCACTGACTACTCTTCCAGAGGACTCTGGGTTCTGTTCCCAATACCCATATGGCAATTAACAATTGTTCCCTAACTCCAGTGCCAAGGTTTCTAATGCCCTCTTGTGGCCTCCAT
>NW_008342393.1:7714078-7725917 GCF_000622305.1 Nannospalax galili | reverse complement strand
AATATTTTTAGTTAAAAGAATTAATACCTAAGGATTGACAATCCCTTGAGAGTCAAATTGACCTAACTTTTTGTTCTAATGGATTAATATCTAGAATAAAGACATATTTATCCATATAATTGATGATAAATTATATTCACATTTCATTTTAAAAACAGCATTTGGAGGCTGGAGAAGTTGTTGAGCAATTGCTGCTCTTCCAGAGAACCAGTGTTTGTTTCCAGCACCCGCATGGTGGCTACTACCCATCCTTAACTACAATTTCAGCATATCGGATGCCCTTACTTAGTCTACGCTGAGACCACACATGCACATGCCCGTGGTACACTTGAATATATGGAGGCAAAACTCTCATGTACATAAAATTAAAAGAATATGTAAAACTCTTAAAAAGCAATATTAATTTCCAGGTATAGATTCAGGATGCAGCTTATCTAATCTTTCCATTTGAAAGAGTTCAGGACATCAACCTTTTTATAGCCCAAGGCTTAGCCATGAGTTATAGAATTCGAATTTTGGATTTTGAGTTAGACTATGTAGCTATGAAATTATCTGCATGATGAAACACACATACTATATATATGTGATATAATTATATATCATATATATGATATATATCTCATATGTATATATGTATATATATACATGGCAAACAAACCCGAAACTGGGGATGAACTATAAAATAGTTTTATGTATTACTTGGCAAGCCATAACTGTGTTGCTGTTTATTATAGAATTAGTATTAATTAAATAATGGACTCTTAAACTTTCGTTGTTTTAACAATAACCTTCTCTCTCTACAAGAGTCTTTTCTATCTTTCTCTCACTCCACCATAAAATCTACATTTATTCAATTGGCTTAACAGGTTTTTTCCTCCATCCAAGGGAAGAGGAAAGATAGAAAGGACACACAGTAATTCTCTGTCATCTGCTCCTGAATTGTAATTACTTCATTTGATTATCTCCTCCTTGGGAGTCTTCTCACTGCTGAGCAAAAAGGAAATGGGAAGTAAGGCCAATGTTATTTTAGGACCCAGGCTAACCTTGCATCGAGTATTTCAAGGCACAGTTTGTAAATGCCTTTTTTAAAAGGCTACAAAGTACATGGAAGCAAAAGATGAAATGGAATTAGTAATAAGTCCATGTTAGAAACCTGCTTTTATTCAATGCTTTGGGTTCAGCATATACGTATGGCTTCCTAAACTCTGAACGCCTTTGCTCACTGTCTTTTGCACAGTGATATTCCTGCCTGGCCTCACTTGGGCAGCACTGAGCCGGGTACAGCCTCATATGGTTAGCATGATCTGAAATCTGCCTTCTCCTGGAACTTTATGACTAGACCCTAGAAAGTCTAATAGTTTTCTCCTTTTATTTCCAACAATTTCTATTGGCCCTTTTTCTGAGCATCTAGATAAGTTTATTGTTTATATTTAAAGCTGCACTTACCAATGTAGTATAATAACATTAAGACATCGTAACCATATTTTACTTTTTATGTATAATTGCCTTATAGCAAATCAATGACATTTGAATTCATACATACTTCAAAATTTGGCTAGAAAATTTCTTTAAATAAAGGTATATTGAAATATTTTCAACCCTAAGACCACTTTCACACTCCTTGCTCACAGCACCTCTGTGTGCCTTTGCTTCCATTGTTCTGATCTGACATGTTAGGAACCTAATTCTTCAAATAATTAGTTTCCAGTAGAACTCAATTTTAAGGACTGAATCCACTCTGTCTCTGTCATTATTTTAGTGATTAAGCTAGGAAGGGATTTTCTGCGATGTGGGTCATGTACTCATGAAGAAAAAACAGATCAAACATAAAACTCAAAGAACGTAAAGCTACAATTGAAGTTAAAGCTACGTTTTAATAAACAGGGTCTTGATGCTGCTCTTAGTGAAATAGAAAGAACAGCTTTTTACATGACATTTCCTATGAAAAGTGAAAAAGAATGTTTCATTGTCGTGGAGGTAACTACGCAGTCTATCGCTCGTAACTGAGCATCCTTGTCTGCATGTAGATTGAAATCAGAATTTTGACATGTAAGGTCAAGAAAAAAGGGAAAGGAATTAGTCTTTGTAAAAACATAAGAGGAAAATATTGGAGATTATTCAGCGTACTCAAGAGAGAAGCATATTGTTATGGCTCTGGTGAGGGAGAGTTGGTCTTCTTTAAGGGAATGATACTAGATAGGCTGACAGGTCCAGTGGATGAACTCACATCAAGGGACATCTGGGGACACAAACTTGACTCCATAGGCTTTGACATATGTGACAGAATACATGAAATCCAGTGGTGGGGACACTGTGGGAGGTTCAGATGAGGGGATAAATATAATTAAGAGGAGCTACATGAAATGCACAAAAGCCTAAAATAATGATCTGAAACAACCTGACATGTCTGGAAAGAACACTGCTGCAGACAAAAGCAGGAAACAGAAGAAAGGGGCGACTGAAGACTGGGCCAGGTTTCACCTTTGAGGGAATAGCGACAGAGAGAGGGGCATCGAACAAATATTTGATGGCGACAGTGAAGAAGTCTTAGTGTTTCTGCTGTTTGGAAAATCAATCCTCTTTATCTGTCTTAATCTAAGATCCGGCCAAACAGAAAGTGACCTAAAACAACTACATGTAGAAGAATTATGAGGAGAAAATGAGCATGTGAAAGTGCTTTAAAAGGTGCATGACTGCAAGGCTTACCAGACTGTCTGCTTACCAGACAGAATATCTGTAAGGCTGCTAACTTACCTGGGGGAAAACCTTCAGTATCGCAAAGGTAACTCACCTAGAATTGTTTCAATTGAATCTAAATGGATCACAGAATTTTTAAAAATGAAAAAGGTATCAAACAGCAAATGAAAGAAACGATCCATCAAAGGTTAATTATAGGATAAGAGAACAAAGAAATCAAAGAAGGAAGGTTTGTGTCCATCTTCTTTGAGTCAAGCGAAAGAAAATGTTACGATGTCATTTGTGAAACACTACACCTCTGACTGGTTCATACTGATAAGCTGTATAGGTAGTGAAGAAACAATATTTTTACTAGAATAAAATTTACATATAGTGAAAAGACCCTTGGGATGTGTTGTCTACACCTGTGTAATTACCACCTCCATTAAAGTATAAAATACTATCTTTGCCCCAGTTAACTGCCTTCTGCCCCTTTTCATCAGTCCCTGCCATGCCGCAAGAAAACTATGGTCCTTGTTTGTAACACTAGAGATTAGAGTGTCCTGTGTTCCAAGTTAACACAAATAGAATGACACCGAGCTCACTTTTCTTATCCATCCTATTACCCTCACTAGAAGCTTGAAATTTGTTCATTCACTTGTCTCACAGATTTGTCTTAGTGTCCTGTGTGGCTATACCACAGTGGTTTATCACTTTTCTGGTAGATGGACATATTTGTTGTGGCATTGGCCCTGTTCTCTGTATGACTGAAGCATGCATTTGAACTTTTCCTGGGAAAATACCTAGAAGTGAAATTTCTGTGCCATAGAGTAGGTATGTATTTAACTAATTAAGGAACTGGTAAACTGTTTTTTCAAAGTTGCATTACAGCCTTACAAGTCCAAAAGCGCTAACTCACACACTCCTCAGCACTGGGCAACCTAAAATTCTGTTCCGTCTCCACCTGTATGTGTGTAATTCCAATTTTTAAATGTGATTTTGTTCTGATAACTAATGACATTAATCAATTTCTCGTGACTTTATTGGTCTGTTGTATATCTTATTTGGTGAAATATCTGTTCAAATATTGTTGCCTTTTTATTGTATTACTTTCCATTTCATTATAATGGAAGAATTCATTTGTATCTTCAGTAAGGAATACATGAAGCTTCACAAATGTCGTATGTGTATACTTTGAAAATTTAGAGCTGCTTGTGAACTCACATTTCATTTACTTAACAATGTCTTGACATAAACAGAAGTTTTCATTATGAGTCCGTGTTTTTGAATGCTTTCTTTCTGTTATTTGAACTCTCTCTCTCTCTCTCTCTCTCTCTCTCTCTCTCTCTCTCTCTCAGGATTAGTCTAAGTCCTTGTGTGGTGTAGGCTGAGCCACTGAACTATCTACCCTCATTCTTTGCTTTTTTGTTTTGTTTGGTGTTTTGAGAGAGGTCAGGCTATGCAGTTCAGACTGGCCTGGAACATCTTATGTAACTAAGCCTGTTCTCAAACTTAGAATCCTCCTGCCTCAGTCATCCACGTACTACATATTTTTTTCTAGAACTCTTCTTTTTCTTCCATCCTTTAATATTTAAATCTATGATAAAAATTAATTTTGCATATTATATCAGGTATTGAATTAGAATTTTTATAGTAGAAGAGGGAGTCTACCATATGCATTAAAAAAACCTATTTTTCCTTTGAATTATCTTAGTACCTAAGGTGTTTTATTCTCTGGCACCTCCAGAGTAATTATTCATATTTTGTCTATTATATGGTCACTCCATTACTGTTAGAATTGGTGACATTATATGTCTCCTTTTAATTTCTAAAGTCATTGCTTTATATTCAATGTTTCTCAATCTATCACTATAATCTCCCTAAAGTGATTTCAAAGCATTTTGTTGTTATTCACCACCACCTTCCATGAAATATTAATACCACAAATACATTGTCTATACAAAGTACTATATACATATCTGTTTTACATGAAAAGAATAACACTTCTGCCCCCAGACAAAACTAATCTTCACCCTCTTAGAGAATTCAGTGATTACAGCTAGAAATTATATCTAAAACACATTCATGGTAATTAATGTGATTTGCATTGCTACCTGATTAGCAGCATTTGGAAACACCTTTTTATTTTCCTTCTGTGCCTGAAATTTCTATCTGAGCTTATTTCTAATTTATCACAGTAGCGTTGACTTCTCTATGGTTTCATATAAATAAAAACATTCAGATTTCAACATTAGTGTTTGGTTTAATTTATATAGTGCTTTAAAATGAAACTAAAATGATTCATACATCAATAGTTTATTCCACTTTTATTCAGTTGTATACTGTTGTACAGGTAAATGACAAATTGTTCAGTTTATAGTTTATAAATAGTGCAGTAGCTTCTAATTAGAGAGATTAGACATGAAGCAAAAATGAAAGCTTGCATTCCAATTTTGGAGTAAAATTGTTGTCTCTTGTTCACTCGCTCACTCAATCCCTCTCTTCCTTCCTCCTTCCCTCTCTCTTTCCTACTTACCTTTTTTTGAATATTCCTGTCTTTTTCTTTTAATTTGTGTGCTTATGTCAAGTGTGTATACGTAGTATGTGAGTGTGTGTGCTCCTGTGTATCTGTGATTGAAGTCACCTATTTACCTCAGCATGGGCACAGAGGTCAGAGAACCATCTTGAGTGTGGCTCCTCACCTTTCACCTTGTTTGAGACAAGGGCTCTTCTGCTGTCCCTACTACTTAAGTCAGGTGAGCTGGCCTGCAGGCGTGGAGTGGGTCTCCTGCCTTTTTCTCCCATCTCCAATAGGGGTGTGTTGGAATTACAAATGTATGCAGTGTTTCTTCCAGTTATGCGGGTTCTGAATTCCAGTTCTCACACTTGTTTGGCAAGTTCTTTACCCACTGAGTCATTTCTCCATTCTTCTTCCTTTCTTAATTCTTATGGGAGAAATCTCAAGGTCAAGGTCCTGTGGCTGTTCATGGTTCTATTTAAAGAGAATTGCCCGACTGCTTTCCAGCATGATTGTACTATTTTGGATTTTCATAAGCAATATGTGAATGCTCCAGTATCTCCACATCCTTAATCAAACATGTTGGTTATTCTCTAAATGCTTTTAAAATGTTAATTTTAGCCCTTCTAATTGGCATGCAAGTAAGTACTGTTTAAATTTATATAGCTCTAATCATTAAAATGCTGAGTATCTTTTCTATGTGTATCTGTCTTTGATCCAACTTCTTTGATGAAATGATTGTTCGCTTCTGGCCCCCAAATAACAATTATATTAATATGGTTGACAACAGCATTCTGTTATCTTTAATCTTATCATATTTTAAATAATTGATTAATTGCCAAATTGTCCTGTGGTTTAGAGATATGGAATAAACTTTCCAAAGGTAATTTGATTCATTTCCTCCTTCAATTATAATAGTTGTTGCCTTATAGATTTGGGGATATGCTTCAGTCTCTAACATTCCTGGTGTGCAAGCATGAAGACCTGAGATCAGATCCCCAATACCTAGATGAAAAACCAGTGGTAGCCAATGTATGCTTCTAATCCCAGTGCTGGAGAACAAAGAGACAGAAGAGGCCTAACTGAGTCTGTGAGCCGTGGGTTCAATGAGAGGCCCTGTCTTAAAAACTGATTTGAAAGGTGATGGAGGAGGGCACCCAGTGTCATCCTCTGGCATCCACACTCAAGCAAACACGTGTGCACATGTACCCTCACACAAGTAAAGATATACACCACATACACAGATAAATAAAATTCCATTGTTGGATTTCCACGTTATGATTCCTTTGTGCAGCTCTAGTTATTCTTTTGAAGCAGGCCTCTTTGCTTCTAGCAGGATTGCCAGCCGTGGAGCCTAAATTTCTCTAATAAGAAATCAGGCATTTCAGGGCTCCTTGGCTTACTCTGTGTCATGTCACTTGCCCCCAGATTTGACTTCTTCTTCCTTTGTAGTTTTACATTTAAAGGTGACTAGTTGCAGATAAAATATTATTAGAAGCTTATGTCTTCCTTTAACCTCCACAATCCTGTGTTGATCATACTTAACACATTCTTTATGCTATTCCATTTTAAAATCTGCATACAAAGCCTCAGATATAATTTCTATTTTATTTTTAAGTTCTTTTCTATTGAGCTTTCAAAATTTCATACATTTCCCACTCAAATTCAGACTCCTCCATCCATGCCTCTCCTCATGCCCCCACCGAACCCTATGAACTCTTCCATACACGCTGAGTTCCATTTATTCAGGTGTTTATACCCAAGTGTCCTTCAGTGTAAATGTGTCTTCTGGAGTCTAGTCAGCACATCTAGTGGCTGTATGTAAGTCATACTCTCCCTCACCAAGCAGCAATCAGTCTCATATTGTTCTCAATCTAGTGCTGGCCTGCCACCTATTTCTCACCTCCCCTTTGGGCCCTTGTTTCATTGAACCGCCACAGGTTCCATGCTCGACATCACTGCTGCCACAGGCTCACATGAGCAAGCCTCCAGTGGCCTGGTAGCCTCCACCTCCCTGTAATCATGAACCAGCCCTGTCTCTTACAATCTTTCTGCCTCCTCTTCTGCAATGGTCCCTGATGTGTGGGTGGGTGAGCTTCCGTATAGGAGTCCCATCCTATACTCTACAGTCTCTTATTTTTAAGTTCTTACACTAATGTATTTTAATAGAATTTCTATTTCTAAATTTGGATTCCCAGTCTACATTTATTTACACCATGTTGTCTTTAATCTTGCAAACATTTATCATACATGAATCATCACCTTTTACACTTATCACACCAAGTGGTTCAATTTATTATTGCATTGTGTGATAAAGGCTCATCCTTATCTGCTTTACATGCACATCACATACATGTTTATATCCTGTGTGTTCTATTGTCTGTGGAGCAGTAGATAGTTAACTGGATTCAAGCTGCAAATGCTGTGTTCCTTGATCTGCAGCTGCTGTTCCATTCTTTTCCTTCCAGATGACTCGTTTTATCCCGGCCCCCTAAGGTGTCCTTTGTTCCAAGGATTTGAACAGAGATAGAGCTTTCCCTCTTTGAGAGTTCTTGGTTTCTAAGGATCCTTCCTTAATTCTAGCTCCATGCCAGTTTTGTACTCTGTATTCTCTTTTGGCAGCACATCTATGGACTGAGATGAGCACATATGGAGAACACACTCAGATTAGAAAAGCATTAAACTCACAATCCTGATGTGATCCCATGTAGTTGTAAACATCATGAGAAGCTGTGTCTCTACTATTCGTCATGCCCCTGGAGTCTCTGAACAGAAATTTCTATATGTGATATATTATAATTATTTTTAATGTTTTTTTTTTCATTTTTGAGAAGTCATACATGTGTACAGTGTATTTTGATCATACCCACAACCCTAACTCCTATACCTTCCTCCATCACAAATTTCTAAACTTTTTTTATAATAATCTACTGATTCCAATTTGTATTGTCCATATACTCAGAGGTGTGGGACAATCCACTGGAGGACAGTGGACCAAGCAAGCCACACCCTTAAAGAAATTGACTCTCCCTCCCACAGAAGCAATCAACAGACAACACCTCCTTGGCTATGGGTAGAAACACATGAGTGCTTCCCCACTGCATGCTGGAATGTTGACTGGCTTGATTTAGAATTCTAAGCTAATACATTTCTTTAACAGGTTCAGGTCTTGTGACAATCACAGATACTGTGAGTTCATGAGTGCAGCTGTGCTGTCACATCCAGAAGATACTATTTTGTTTAGGTTGTCTCTGACTTCTGGCTTGGCTTGTACAATCTTTTCTGTCCCTTCTTCCGTAATGGTAACAGAGCCTTTGATAAGCGAGTCTTTGTGTGTCTGCGTGTGTGTATGTGTGTGCCTGCGTGTGCACGTGCGTGTGATTTGTTTAAACGCTACATCCAGTATATGTGCAAATGAATGAAGAGTTTTGTCTTATTAAGTAGGAATTTCTTCTGACTCCTACCTACCCAGAAAAGCATGCATATCTACAAACAGATGTTATCAATTAACCTACCTGTCGTTCAAAACATAAAGTGATTTGTTGCTTTCAAAGTTGCTGCTTTCAGCAAAGATATTTTCACAACATATACACACGTACATATACTGGGCCAGGGCCCAAGGAAGAGTCATGAGGAAGAAATGGGGAACATAACAGATGATTAAAACTATTTGTTTAGCTTCGGTTGTAAAAGCTGACTGTAAGAGAAAGCCAAGGTCTAATAAGAC
Organism: Nannospalax galili; assembly: GCF_000622305.1. Classification (NCBI taxonomy): domain Eukaryota; kingdom Metazoa; phylum Chordata; class Mammalia; order Rodentia; family Spalacidae; genus Nannospalax; species Nannospalax galili. The sequence continues at coordinate 7,716,996 of NW_008342393.1, read as the reverse complement.
TGTTTGCATTGTTTTGATAAATGCTAGCTGAGTTTAAATAAGCTTATTACACAATAGGAAAGGAGATTGAATAGATAGTGTTAAATGTTCTCAAAATATAAGGTTGACCTTGGTTACTAGGTTAGGTAAAATTCCCATTTGACAGGCGGCGTCCCCAGATAAGGCATTAACACAGGTGGAACTATCCTCTGTATTCTATCATTAACTGACTCATTTCATTTTTAGATAGGTTTTTCTATTTTCGTGTAGTTTTAGTATTACATATTTCTAATAACTTATCTTCTTCATCCTTAAAATGTATTTTTCCTTAATGTATGTTTTGACAAACTAAACTCAATGTATCTTACCAATATTACTTTTGTTAGTGTATTCATTATATATTTTATATCATTTTAATTCAAATCGTCTGTGTAATTGTTTCAAATAAGTGACCCGTGAACAATATATGACTACATTTTAATGCATATTGTTGTGATTAAGTGGACTATTAGGTTTAAAACAAATATTTCATTTGTCATTTTTATTTTTTCTGTGTATGAGTACATTGCCTACTTGTATATACATTCACCCATGTCATATAGTGACCATAGATGTCCTGAGAGGGTGTTGGACGCCCTGGAACTGGAGTTATGGCTCCAGTTGTTATAGAACAGTTGTTAGCCACTATGTGGCTGTTGGGAACTGAACCTGGGCTCTCTGTCAGAGCAGCCAGTACCTTTAACTGCTGAGCTATCTCTCCAGCCCCAGGATATTACATTTTGATTCAACCATTTTGTTTTATGAATAAGATATTCATACTTAATGTTTAACATTCATATTGATTTTTGGATTATTTTATTTTATTTATACCTATTAAAACCAATATATGTTTATTTTAATATTCCAATTTCAATCAGCATATTTGACTACAAAGCTAATACAGTGTATTATTTTGATCATTCCTCTTAAAAGTACACATCCCTTATCTGTTGGTGATATAAAAATTTATCCATATTCTGATCTTAAACTGTATAAAATAAATATTATTGTTATTAGTTATTCATCTTGCCCAGTGCTTTCTGAAATTACCTACATGCTTGTAATAATCTATTTGTTTATCTTTACTCATTCAAATCCTTTTTTCTTATGCAGATTAGAAAAGTGCCTACAAGAATAGTATACATAACTACTAAAGGCTAGCTAAAATCATTGAGCTGTGACTCAGGGAAAAGGGAGTTACAAAACCATTCATCCATTTTATTTTCATCATCTTCAATTTTATTTCTGGAAATTTGCTGACTATAATTCAAATTATTCTATTTTATGATATTTCCTCCAATATTCTTTACTTCTGTGTCTTTACTTACATTTTGACTGTGTTTTGAGAATCAGTCATGTGGTAACTTTGTAGAGCTTTTCAATGGTATGAAGCATGTCTTGTAGATTTATTGGGGACAGAATAAGATTTTATATGGTGAACTACCCTATTTCTTTGTAATTACTTATTGTTCAATTATCACAAGTGACTTTATTCCTCAGTCCTCATTTCTAGGTTCCACTGTGCAGTTTCTGGTTTTCGTAGTTCCCTACACCATGAAAGTGATCCGATTTATCTACTACATCTGCGAATCTTCACAATGGTTATTTATGTACCCAGAGCCAATATATATGTCTATGTTATGTTCCATCGATTAAAGATTAACAACTCGGGGATGGGTACCCGGCACTTTGGAGACCCAGCGGGGCTGGGCTGCGGGCCCAAAGGGCGCCCTGTGTGCTCCGGGTCTTGCTCTGAGCTTTCCTTGGAGCAGTCATCCCAGGTGGGGAGTGGAGACCGCATCACTTCTGGTCTGTTGCTCGGTGCTTTTAGGCATCATCCTCTGGACCCTACTAGACAAAGGAACCAGAAGATGAAAAGGACCAGAGTGGAGTGTGGGGGGAGCATAAACCCGCTTCCCAAAGGACAGCATTTCCATTTTTTTGAAGAGTGAGTCTGGAAAGTATGGCCTTTTTCCAGGACACAGCCAATCTCCAGAGCCTTCAAGACCAGGGTGAGGCTGTCATGGCTCTGCTGCGTGGCATTCATGCCCTGGTTGAGGTAAAACCATCACAAGTGAGCGCTTACTTAGCTGTACAACCCTGCCTGCGCGCGCACTCACACACGCACGCACACTCGAGATTCCATCTGAGAGAGAACAAAAATGTCTAGCAGTAAAAATTTCCTCTTAAAAAGACACTAAATCAAACCAGAAACAGTAGTAATTCAGAATAATCTAGAAGGCCACGAGATGGGAGAGGAGGAATAAAGTAGTTTCTTACAGTATTGTACTGTTTGTTGTACCTTGGGCTTGCTAAACGCTCTCCCATTACCACCTGCTTTGTTTTGATAAGACTCACCGTGCAGGACACCCTGGCCTGGAACTTGCTGTGTAACCCTGACTGCCGTGGACCTCGGTACCCTCCTTCCTCAGCCTCCCAAGTGCTAGGATTAAAGATGTTTGCCACTACACCTGGCAAATTCAATAGACTTTGCGGGGGCAGGGGCAGTTCTTTTTGAGACAGGGTCTCCCTGTAGCCCCAGCAGGCCTAGAACTATGCAGAGCAGACTGGCCTGGAACACAGAGATTCCCTGCCTCTGCCTCCTGAGTGCTGGCATTGAAGGTGTGCCACCATACCTGGCTACAACAGACTCTTAAGGAAATTTATTTTTCTTAATTTTCAGTGTAACCAGTATTTTAAAGATCATCCAGGGGCTGGAGAGATGGCTCAGCCGTTAAGAACACTGGTTGTTCTTGCAGAAGACCCAAGTTCGAATCCCAGCACCCACATGGCATAACCAACTGTCCATAACTCCAGTTCCGGGGGATCCAACAGCCTCTTCTGACCTCTGCGGTGATGCACCGTTGCAGAACCCGGCTGCACTCACATACATGCAGGCC
>NW_008342393.1:7708454-7713822 GCF_000622305.1 Nannospalax galili | reverse complement strand
TTTATTTATTTATTTATTTATTTATTTATTTATTTATTTTTGAGACAGGGTGTCCAGCTGGCCTAGAACTGTGTAGATCACAGAGAGCCACCTGGATCGCTGTATTACTTCGACATAATAGTATATTCACTTTAATCCTCCTCTGTCCTATAATTTCATGAATTCACTCTTTAATTAGCAGAGTATATGCATATAACTAATCATATCATTTGAGGCTTCATTTAGAAAATCTGGTATAAGTTCTTGATCATGTGAAGGACAAGAATAAGTCAAGCTGATAAAAAGCCTTCCTTCCCTCCCTTGTTTTTTTCCTGTGAGTGTACCTTGTTTTGAGGATTTTCAACTCTCTTATTTATAGGACCTTAGATATGGTGTCCATGTAACCATGCTATCTTTTTTATTTCTAATCTACAACTTGGACATGATGGCCTATTGAATGCAAAGTTTATGAGGTAGTGATTGCCAAAATGTAAGGATTCCTGCCACCATGTGAGAAAATCATGAAGACCAAATTTATTTCCCAATATAAACATCTCTTCCTTAATTATCATTAGTGAAATCACACCCCTGTCATAAATTTTCTGAAGTTTTAGATGTTTTACTAAGTGGTATTTTGCAAATAAGTGTATGTACTCTTGCTAAATTAATGATTTATCACTTCTGTGTATATAATAATTTTAAAGGAAAATACAAAGTATATTTGATTGAATAGCGAAACCTCCAAATAATTAATTTGTTCCTAAGACCTGTGGGTCTGATTTCATCTTTCAAAAGATAAATTGCAGATGTAAGTAATTTAATACAAGATCATACTAGATTAAGGTGGGACCTGAACTTAATGATTGATATATTTATAAGGAGGATATTTGAATATCAACAAAGAAACAAATGGGACGGAGGGACAAATGGAGATGGGATAGTGACTTATTTATATTCAAGGAATCTAAATATTTACAGAAGTTATCAGATATGAAACAATGCAAAAAAGAATTTTTCCCTAGCTTTTTTGGAGAAAACAGACTCTGCCAATACATTACTTTCATAATCCTTAACTGTGAAACAATCCTTTTCTAGTAATATAGTCCACATTTTAGCAATTTTTATGGAAGTTCTAGGGAACTGATGAAGAAGCAAATATTAACCATATATCCACAGCTACTGATATTTCTGATCCCAAATGATTTATTTTTAAACAAGAGAATTTATAGTGTGGATTGTTTGCCATTATAATATCCATATTGCAATAACCAAAACACATTTTTTCTGGAGATCCATCTCAAATATAATCTTAATTCAAATAACACCGGTATTTGGCTTCATGAACCACCTTCCTCATTTTGAGCCAAATACTGAATTCCAACCTTTGTGATCATTCCTCTTTTCATCACTAAATCCGAAATAAACAAAAAGGACCACTAATGACCAATAAAGATGACACACTTCCCGCTTCTCTTTGGTCTAGAACAAAAGACCTGGCAGGCATTTCCTCTGCTGTCAGGGCCCTTTTTCTGGTTGACAGGTCTAGCCCTGTTTATATAAGACCAAGTCTAGACCTAGACATCTCACTTAGCTTGCAGCTGTGACCTGTGGCTTCTCTTTAAGTTCCCCAATTCAAATTTACAGGAGAGATATTTGCCTTGTACCAGCAAAAATACTTAGAAGACCCAGCTTGGATTTTTTTTTTTCAGTTTCCAAATTCATTCCCCATATGTGAAGAACTTTTCTCTCTGGGAAAATGTGTATATAGATGTAATTCTCCATTTTTCTTCCCAAATAAAGCCTGTTTGCCTGTTGCTCTCTGCTATGTCTCAGATTTTTTCCTGCCTTTTAATTCTTAATTGATGGAGAAAACCCAACTGTAACCCCTACACAGTGACCAATCGAGACCCATAAATGATAGCATTTTGACAACATATAACAAAATGGTATCAGCATGTCTCTCCAGTGAGTGAGTCCTTCCAGCCACCATGAAGCTGACCTACAATCATCAGTTATTTTGTGCCCTCAGTTGCTAAACCACTGTGAGTAGAAAAAAAAATCAACAGATTTGCAAATGAGATTTTCAAGAAATACATTTCAATAATTCATCCATACCCTCCGCAGCTAGAGCACCATCTTCTCTAAGATCATGAATATGTAAAGTTTTCCTGAATGTTGTCTTTCTCTACAAATCACCAACCTCATGTGATGGGAACACAAGGGTGAACTCAAGGACAGAAAGCCAGAACAGCAACAAAGCTTTACTAGTGGGGGAGTGAGGATGAATCCAAGATTTAGATGAGATTTTGCAATTTAGTTCATGACTTCTCATCAAACTGAGAGAGCCTCCCTGTAGCCACAGCTGCACTGGAACTCACCAGGTAGACCAGTCTGTTCAAGATCTCACAGAGATCTGCCTGCCTCTGCCTCCGGAGTTCTAGGATTAAAGGCATGTGCCACCATCACACCTGGCCAGTTCCTGACTCTTATAAGGATGGTTATGCTACAAAATAAAGCTTTTCATGATATACACTAAACATTAGATAGCCTTTCTTTGGTGAATCCATTGTCAGTCTTCTGGAGGTTTGTGAAGAGGATGGATCTCAACTCGGTTTTTGTGCAAAACTTTAGGTTTTGCAGTAGCACTGCAAGAAACTACCATAAAAGAGAATATTTTTCTAATTGGCGGCTAACCAATGTATGCATGTTGTGTTTGTCAAGTAAGTCAGGGATATTTTTGTCATCTCTAGGAACAACTAAGAACATTTGGGAACCTGGTTGAATCAAAACTTCAGTAATTTGTATGTTTTTACCTACCTCAACTTGAATATTTCTCATGTAATGTTGAGATATCTCATTTGTTATAACTTTTGGTTGACCTATAAGAGATACATTTTTAAAATATGAAAAAATTGAGCTTCACAGAGGCTGAATCACTTGCCCAAGATTCAACAATGAGTGAATCAGAGTAATGTTATCAGCTCTGAGTACAACAGACCAATTGGTGGTATAATGTCCTAAAAACAGGACATCAAATCTGATCATTGTGGTATATCGGCCAGCAAGCCGATATTTCCGTGTGGGTGCATGAGTGTGTGTACATTGAAATGATAGATTGTAAGTGATGAAATCTATCAGTGGAAATTTACAGAAAATACGAGTGACTTCAGAACACACGTTAGTTAATAAACCTAAGAATAATTCTATGGGATTATAGGGGTGATCCTTGTTTTATACTTGTGAAATCTTTCTAGTTACTTCCTAATATTGGCCAACTTGAATGACACTGTGATGCTCAGAAAAGGACTATACTCTGCATTGGTCTCTACAGTGGCCTGTATTTCTGCAACAGAATGCAATTCTTGTTAAAGGTCTCAACTTAACTTTATGACTTGACTCTCCTTGCAAGAATTATAATCTTACAGTCAAGGCTGTTGTATATTAATACAACACAATTTCAGTTTATATGTGAATTGAAGTTAGTGTGACCTTAGGTAAGGTTTTCTTTTTTTTTTTTTTAATTAGAAGAAGTATTTCATTACAACAACATTAACCTATTCAATAACATATTTCTGAGCTAGGGTACATCTCTTTCAAAATTGGCTGTACATTTCTAGGTTTACAGTTGGATTATTATGCTTGTACAATCTTTTACTCATTATAAACTCTATAAGACATAAAATTAAATGAGGTTTTAACGTTTAAAAAAGATCTCCACTTCGTTGTTAAAATACACAGTTTCAAACAGAAAAATTCATTTTAAGGCAATTGACATTGAGACGTTTTCACATGCATTTCTAATCTCTCTATATATGACTATTACTGTCACAGTCGCTTACTTTCTGAGTTCCTTGGCATCTGAGAATGAATATAAACTCATCAGGTAGACAGCCTTCCTCTCCCACTAGAGCCTCCATACTCTGTATTACTGGTCACAGTCGCTTACTATCTGAGTTCCTTGGCATGTGAGTATGAACATAAACTCAGATAGACAGCCTTCCTCTCCCACTAGAGACTCCATACTCTGTCATCCCTGTCACTGTCCACTGTGTTGTCAGCACCCTCATCCATTCCCCCCTGTCTGCCCTTCTGGTAAATCTAGTCAGCCAGAGGTCCCTGTTCCAGGAGGGTCAGCTGTTCCTCATCTATGGCAACCCATTGTCAGTATTCCTTTGGATAGAATTAGGGTCTGCTGTTTACTTTTCTAGTAGTATCTTGGTTTACTATCTGGAAGAGCCTTTATCCATCCTGGCCAACAACTCGACTGAAGGTATCGCCTGTCTAGCTTTGCTGTTTGTCAAGTAACTTTTAGCTATATATATATGTATGCTCTTATGAAATTATATTAGCCCCTTTAAACTTTGGTTATACTTCCCTTTTGGGTGTTTAAGGACATACAATTGGACCAGATAAACTGATTTGTTTTTACTCTTGAGGTTGTTTGAGGATCTGTTCCTCAGGGGTCCCATGGGCTTGGGAGGAGCCCCTGGCTCCTTTCTTTTACCAGTTCCATCTATGTGAAGATAAGTCAAAGGTCCTGCTCGACCAATGTTGGCTTCTCTTGGAAGCATGGAGGAAAGGATTCTTCCGTGTTGACCCTCCTCTTTATAGACTGGACACTTGTTCAAGTCCATCTGGTGAGGTCTCCTTGGCCTCCTTGATCAAGAGGTCAGATGACCCACCCCAATTACAGGACATTTTGGGAGATTCTCATAGTCCCTGGGAACTAATCGACCTAGGAGGGCAAGGAGCAAAAAGTGTCCTTTGTATCCCTCTGACCCAATTAGTATAGATCTCAAGGTATGTCTGTTAAACATCCAAGAAGCTTAGTTCCACCATTCTGGCATTTTTAATTACTGTGTGTCATGCAGATAAATCTTGGGTAATGACCAGTTGGTCTCAAATAAACCTTATCTAGAGATATATTCCTTGATCTGTTATGTATAATTTGTCAGTAGATTGTAGGAATAATATGGTTCCCTCTGGTTTTCGTGACTAGCTATGCATTGTTTCTCTCTTGTATTGTCTCACCCCTCTATCATGGTTTTCCCACTTAAGGTGCCCCCACTTCCCCCTCCATTCTTCCTTACTAACAGCCTTGCTCCTATGATCCTACCTCTGTTGAGCTTCTTCTTTCTCCTTATCCCCCAGGTTCCTCATATACCCTTCCCTCCCCCCTTCCCTAAACTAACCCAATTTTTGTCCATCTCTCACTTATTAAGGCCTGTTACCGACTATTTTTGTCCTTCAGGTTATTTCTTTTCCTTTACCTCACTGTTTCCTTACCCTTGTCCTGGTTCCTGGAGTTATGTCTGTTTTGATACTTATTTATCAGAGTCTGATCCTAGGATCCACATATGAAGGAGAACATATGTCGATTTTTTTTCTA
>NW_008342393.1:7707491-7707650 GCF_000622305.1 Nannospalax galili | reverse complement strand
TGCTGAACATGCTGTCTTTCCTCCAGTTAATGTTCTTGGCCCCTTGTCAAACATCAGCTTGCTAAAATTGCACTTACTCATATTTGGGTCTTCAATTTTGTTCCATTGGTATATGGGTCTATTTTTGTGCCAGTACCATGTTGTTTTTATGACTATATC
>NW_008342393.1:7691925-7703997 GCF_000622305.1 Nannospalax galili | reverse complement strand
TTGTGTGTTCTTTAAATTCAGTGAATTCTTTTATCATATTCATCATTGTTCTTTTGAGATCCATGTCCTGCATTGTCTCTAGAGGATTCTCATTGTGCTCCTCTAGAGGATTACTGGTATTTGGTGGGGATATTTTATTTTGGTTTTTCATGTTATTATTTTTTCTCTGTGATTTTGACATGTGAATTTCTTTTGTATTTTCTGACTCTTGTGTGATACTCAGGCCTTCAACTTTAGTTCTGCTTCTTTTTTTTTGAGCTTTATGTGTCTTTGTGGTTTACTTTTTGGGTATGAAGAGCTGGTTCGTCTTAGCTTCTGGTTCTCTCTTTTGATTTTATATTGTCGAGGCCGGATTGATTTTGTCTTCAGGAGTTCCGCGGTGGCCCAACTCCAATGTGGATCAGAAGTTTTCAGACTTTCTGCTTAGGTCTGGAATCTTCTAAGAATGCTTTTGGCCTCAGGAACTTGGATGTTGGACTGACCTGAGATCCTGGCCGTGGCCGGGCCACGTAGGGATGCAAAGGCAGATGGGGAGGGAAGAAGCCCTAAGATTTCCCAGGGAGTGGATTGAGTAGCTGGGTTGTACTGGATGCAAAGGATCAGGGAGAGGAAAGGTAAACCTCGGAGCCCCAGAAAGAGGCTGTCAGCCCCAGAAAGAGGCTGGCAGGTGTTGCAGGACCAGGGAAGTAGAGGGAGGTGAGGGCGGGGCCAGGTCCAGAAGCAGTGCTCTTGGGGCCCAAGGAAGGCACTAAGTTGGTCTGGGTGAAAAAGATCAGGAAGCAGTATTGGTTCCCCAGATTTTGGGGACCAAGCCTAGGAATGGCGCAGGGCCCAAACTAGGAGTAGAGAACAGCGGGGGAGATGGAAGCGTGAATGAGGCTGGGGGAGTCAAGGCACAGAGTGCTCCACGATAGACTTACCCCAAGAGAGGCCTGAGGGTAGGAGAGCAGGCTAGGAGATTTCAGGTAAGATTTTCTTAATCAGCTTAAACTATTCTTTATTAAATTCCATGGGCAGGGTTTTGGAAATTAAAAAAAAAAAGGATTGGGAATACATTTTGTTATATTGGACAGTTAATCATCTGCACAAGTAACATTCCTGTCATACCCATTAAGTAGCATCAGTGGTCCACTGCTATTGAACAACAAAGTTCACAGTATGAAAGAATTTTTGAATCTCTCCGTTCATAGTTATGAAATATTCTCTTTGAATTACCTATGCATCTCCTTAATCCACTCTGACTTCCTGCCTTGATTTTATCGCTGTTCTCCTCTCTTTAAGATCTGCTCCCTGGGACTGGGGAGATGGCTCACTGATTAACATTACTGGCTATTTTTGCAGAGAACCTGGGTTCAGTTCCATGAACCCACGTAGCAGCTAACAAACAACTTCTGACTTCAGATCCAGGGTGTCTCATGCCCACTTCTGTGTGCACTGAACCTATGCAGACATGCAGAAAAAACACCCATACACATAACACACAAATGAAAGAAGTAAAAGAAATTTTTTAGAAAATGTTTGCTTTACCCACACTCATTCAATCTAGATAATCTAACTGGTGCTAAATTCAGGTTGATTAATGATGGTCCAGGCTGAAAATGTCAAGCTGTATAGAAGGCAAGTTAGGCTGGCAACTGTCTGTTGGGGATAAGAAAGCAAAGTGGGACATGTAAGAAGTTGTCTGCCTCACTTTTCATGGCCTTTAATTGATTAAAAAATTTCCAAACTCAGGAACTGGAGAGATGGCTCATGGTAAGAGCACTGATTGCTCTTGCAGAGAAACTGGATTAGATTCCCAGTACCCGCATGGTGGATAATCATCTTAAATTCCAGTTCCAGGTGATCCTATGCCCTCTTCTGACATCTTTCAGCTTTGCAAGACATGAGTGCACTTGCATACATTCAGGCAATACATTCATACACATAAAATAAATAAATAATAAATAAAATATTTTAAAGAAAGTTCTAAACTTCAAAAATTCTTTATAAAGCTTTATTGTGAGATTCCTTCTGCCTAAAAGTCTGATACACTATCAGCAACTACTAAGAATTTAAATAGTAAATAATTATAAAGACAAGCATATGAAAAACAAACATGAAAAATTACAATCTCACAGTAATATGGTAAGATCAAAAGATAGCATCAAGTCCTTATTATATTTTTTAGTTGGAGTTCATGGTAGAGCTTGATTTATGCTGAGTGCTTCTGACTCTGCATCTGTAAATAAAGAATCTTACAAATCTGTACAATTTATTTTAACCTTTATATCTGTAGCTTTATGGGAGAGTTCTCTGGAGGATTTAGCTGTAATTAATACTACTATCTTGCCTTGACCTATTTTCCCCTGAAAGCTCATGTTTCCTAAGCTTACCTAAGAAACAGAAGCCAAAAATCTTTCTAAATCTCATCTAAAACACTATATATTTTTCAGCAGCAAGATTTAAGAATGTCCTCATTCCAAAAAATAATCCAAGTTCTACTTTCTCTCATGCAGTCATTTAATCACCTCCCTTGCAATAAAGAAGGATTTAATCTGTTTTAAGGAATGTTGTAACTTGTCTCAGAAGGGTTTTGTTGTAACAAAAGTTTCCCCCTCTGATCACTGCAAATCAGCCTTAGACTCCAGCAGAGCCCCTCAGGTTTCAGAAAGCCCTCACCCACTTCTGATTCTTCATCTAAACCAGGGTTCTTAGAAAACTGCATTACCATAGAGAAAGCGCACAGAGGAAATGGAATGATGGCAGAAGGTGTTATGAACTGAACAGCAAAGGACAAATGAGGGGAGTCTTCAGATACATTTGCAACTTTGTGCAGTAAGTAAGATTGATAAAGATTAGTCAAGTTCCATATCCTCTAAAACTCTATGATAGTCAATAAGATGAGGATTGATTTAAAGACTTAAATTCAAACTGTTGTTTTCGGGAGTGCTTCAAGAACAGGTGCTCAAATTTATACCATTTTTTATTAAGCAAGGAGAAAACTATCAGGAAAAATGTCAATTTGGTACAAAAAGGTTCAGTTCAGGGGCTTCCAAAGAGTTTTTCCTAGAACCAAAGCAGTTCACTCTACCACTTTGAAGGTCAATGCATAGACATATACTATCAGTTTTCCTGAAGTCACAGAAGAAAATATATCTACTGTGGGATTTAAACCAAGATGAGAGACAACAGTCACAAACTTTGGGAAGGATTAGTCACTTGGCAAACAGTATTGGTCACAAGCATGCCTCCTGTGAAAAGGTACCAAGCCAGGGCAACAAAGCAGTATGAGCGGCCTGGAACACAGACACTAGTGCTGAGGAATATTTAGCAGAGAACAAGAGATAAAGACAATACTGGCATTGGACTAAGAAGAGATGATTATAAACCCTCCAAACTCATCATGAAAGTGCATCAAACCTAAAAGGTACAATAAATGGGAATTAAATTGATTGAAATGCACCAGTATGAGGTCTCAATGGCTAAAAAGCACTTGCCTCATGAGCCTGAAGACTTGAGTTTTGTCTCCAGGAGATGTGGTAGAAGGAGAAAATTGATTCCCAAAGTTGTCCTCTAACCTCCACATTCACACCATGACACTTGTTCATCTGCACTCACATACACATCTCCACACGTCACACACACACTAATAACAATAAATAGAGGAGTAAAAGCTTTTAAAATTGGGGACCGGAGAGATGACTCAAAGGTTAAGAACACTGACTGACCTTGTAGAGGACCAGAGTTCAGTTTCCAGCACCCACATGATGCATAACAGCCATCTATAACTCAAGTTCCAGGGAATCAGATGTTCTCTTCTGACCTTCGTGGGCTTTGCTGGTACTGGGGTAGGCAATACACTCATACACATAAAATAAAATAACAATAACAATAATAATAAATATTTTAAGTTTTAAAATTTTGATTAAGGGAGAGATGGCTCAGTGGTTAAGAGCTGTTCTTATGGAGGACCTGGGTTCAATTCTAAGCACGATATGACAGCTAACAACTCTCTGTAATTCCAGTTTCAAGGGCTCTGACACTGACTTCTGACCTCCAAGGACATTGCAGGACACCAGTGTACTATGTACGTGCAGGCAATACACTCATACACATAAAATAAAAATAATAAAAACGTTGATTAAAATGCAATTAATGATGAAGATTCCCGGGCCACGAAGGTGAGAACAATTCTTTGAAGCACATGTCATACATAAACCAAAGTTCAGGGAAGATCACATTAAGTGCATTTAGTACATTCATTTAGGATAATTTGGTTAAAATAACTTTGGATTTCTACAATCTACGAGACTCCTCTAAGAGACAAGGAAGATGTAGATACTAGAGTCAAAAGCAGTCACTCTCAGAAAGTTCATAGTGTTGTCTGACAGGGTCTCTCAGTAGAAAAAAACTGTAGACAGGACTATAGCATTTACTAATTAGAGCACACTGTGGATCACAGGTGGTAAACCACAGATTTTCAGGCTCTTCCTGCCTTACAATTTTCCATTAGACTTAAACTTTGCTAAAACAATGGATTGAAAGGGATAGGCAGTCGCATCAAAACCTCTGCCTGCTAGCTTCTTCTTGGCTAATATGCAAGGAAGTGAAGTTGATTTTCTCCCTGGGATAGACCCATGATATCCAATGTCATGAAAAATACTACACTTTTCCACAAAGACACTCGTTAACATAGTCTCAGAGATATAGTTTACAATTTTTATGCAATAATTTTTAATGACAGTTGAAATATAGAGGTGAAAATGTTGTTCTCTAAGAAAATCTTTAGGGAAAAGTCTTACCATTTTTCTTTTCAAAGTAACAAATTCATCTCATTCTATTTTAAATACAGGTGTACAAATGGGAATACAGATCAGTGATGAGGGCCTAGCAGTGAGGCAGAAATTCAATCCCCAACTGCAAATATGTACATATTCATCTAGGATATGCACTGGTATAGAGAGAGAAAAGAAGGAAGGGGAAATGGACAGTGTTAGATAGACACAAACACACACACACAAACAAACACACATTCACACACATACACATAGACACACGGGGTGGGGGAAGAGAGGTAGTGAGACAGAGAACAAATTTTAGATAAAGAGTTTAACAATGCTTTAAATAAAATGAGCTGTATTACTGTTACTACCTCATGTTTATTTTTTACCAATCCTGACTATGTGTGTGTGTGTGTGCATATATACACACATCTATAATGAATGTTTATATGTATATATATATATATATATAAAACCTGTCTGGGTATGAGGCAGCCCTGGGAGCTCCTATAGCTTTCTTTATGTCCTTTAGCTACATTGCTGCCTAATAAATCACTGAAAATTGACACAAGTGTATTATCTGTTCCATGGGTCCCAGGTCTGCTTTTACTGGAGCTTCTGCCCACATTTATACCAAAGTGCATCCCAAAAATATGTTCCTGGACTGCAACTGCATCTCTTGTGCCTTCATTCTGGAATTTAGAATTCAGATCCTTATCACAGTGGGTAGGAGATTCCTTGCTTTCTTTCTGACTATCAGGGTCATTATTTAATGACAGAGGACATTTTCACGTCTTAGTTGACCCTCTCACAAGATGCTGGCATGCATCGTCACAGTCAATAGCAAAATCTCTACCGAGTTGATATTAACAGAGTGTCTTACATAGTAAATCAAGCAAGGGAGTATCCATTACAGACATCTAACCAAAGGAAATATCCTCCCATCATATTCTAGAAGAGATTATACATTGGGCCTGCATTTTGGAGCCCCCTAAATTCTCCTGCCGTTTCCCATCTACTTTAGCTCTTGCCTCTGACAGTGGCTTTCACGTCATTCTGTTTTTCTGCCATTTTCAACATCCAAGATCAGCTTTTAAGTAAATTCACAAAGTGATTTAGAATATAATGGGAGTTTTTGTTTTGCCAATAAATAGTTTCTAGTTAAACGCCGCAGAAATCGTTCTCATATACATTATCCTCAGCCTCATGTGCACGTGGTACATTCTCATTTTGATGGTGAAGAAAGTGAGTCAGGAGGTATGTTAATGAGCTGGCTCCGTTCACCAAGCTCTTAAAAGGAGCATTAAAAGTTGAATCCGGGCAAAAACCCTCCCCCCACCCTCTATTTTTTAAATTTGTATTTCTTTTATCTCCTTACTGTTTTCACAGTGTTCTCAAGCATATTATTGAAGTCAAAAGTAAGTAATGAAATAAAAGATCTTTGTCATGCTCAGAGGAAACAAGCATTTTGGGCTCTGGACACCAGAATGTCTCTGACTGCTGGGATTACAGACAAGCCCCAGCACATCCAGCCAGCTCTAGGAGTAAAGAATCTTGGAGCCAGATGATCGTTATACTAATTTTCAAATCTGTCCTATTTGTAGTTGTTTAAAACTACCAATAATCTGTGTTGCTGGCTATCAGTCTTATCTATATATTAATTCCCCCCCATTTTTAGGATTTTTGTCTGCCAGGGAATATTCAAAATGTATTGCTTCAGACAGAATTCCTGAAGGGTAACATTTTAATATGTCTCTGTACTGACGTTTCCTGTGTTTTTCCTTACATGGTTTAATCATAATTCTATAAAAAGGAAGAGTGTGGCAACAAGTTTGGGACAGACAAAGCTTTTGATTTAGTCTTTCTTTCTTTCCAGGGATAATAGAGGTGAATTACATATGTGTAATGTCATTTTCTCTACCCCAATGCATTTCTAAATTCTTCACCATGTGATAGTTCAGTTAAATACACACACACACACACACACACACACACACACACACACACACACACACACATGTACACTTATTTATTTTATGTGTGTGACTATTTTGCCTTCATATATATAAATGCACCAAACGTGTGCAAAGACCATGGAGGTCAGAGGAGGGTGTTGGATCCTCTAGAACTATAGTTGTTAGCTGCCACATGGGTACTGGGAATTGAACCATGGTCCTCTGCAAGAGCAGTAAGGGCTTTTAATTCCTGAGACATCTCTCCAGCCCCAAGTTTTTCTAAAGGCATGCTTTGATACTTGATTTTTAAAGGTTTATTTTATTATGTATATGGGGACACATGCCACATGTATTTGCCGGCAGAGGCCAAAAGTGTGTGTTGGATTCCCTGGAGCTGGAATTACAGGTGGTAGTGAGCCACTGTACCTGGGTGCTGGGAACTGAACTTGCGTCTTCTGGAAAAATATTGCATGCTCTCAACCACTGACCAATCTATCTAGCCCCTCAAAAATTTGTTTTCTAATCTTATTTTTGAGAATTTCATATATTGGTATTGTATTTCTACCAGTCCCCCTCCAACTCCTCATATTCACCCCAAACCACTTTCAATTTCATGTGCTCTTCTTTGATTGTTATTGTTATATGCACACAGTACACTATATTATATGATTACTTTCCGGGAGCTAATACCCTGAGAACACTGATTCTCCCTCCCTTTGCATCCATTGTTTGCTGGTAGTGCTTGAGGCAGGACCCAGGAAAATACCCCCGTCTGCCTTGGCATGTCAACTGGGTTTGTAATTACACAGATCTTGTTGGACTGACATATGGTAGAGATTTCGTTGGTGTAGTTTCCCTGTCATGTTGAGGCTGCATCAACTAGCAGCAGGTGCCTTGTCCCTCTGGCTCTTATATTCTTTCTGCCTCCTCTTCCAGGATACTCCCTGAGTCTTAGATGTAGAGGCTACCTTGAGATGCATCATTTATGTCTAGGCACCTCAAAATATCATTCTCTGTGTTTGACCAGTTGTGGAATTTTGTCATAGTTTCCAACACTCAAAAAAATTTAATCCATGTCTCTGCCAAGCCTGTTAGTCTGTTGTGGATTTAACTTAATGTGTTCTGCTGTGATATGCTGTATTTGAGCAATAGCCCTATTTATTCAGCATATTTTCCCTGAATGCTCTATGTTGATTGTGTTCTGGGCTTTTCTTACCATCCATGCCCTTCTTTCCTATGTGTGTGTGTATGACCCTACTTTAGTCAACAAGTAACAATGATTTAAACTCAGGAAGATACTGTTTTATTCCTCTAGACAAAATTATATTTTAAAATTAGGCAAATTTCTCAGCCAAATCCTCTAGCTTTCATCAACGCCATTAAAACACTGACATCCATTACTTCCAAACTTTCATATTATTGCCAACTTTGAAAGTGTGTAGCCCCAGACTTTCTGTGGAAACAAGTTGGGCCAACAAATAACCATCTTCTCTATTCAATGCAGAAGGTAAATTACATGAGCAGTTCATACGAGTCTTAAACATTTATTTATTCAAATGCAGTATTTTTCTTGGCACTCTTAGGTCAGAAATCTTTAAGTACATTATTTTCAGCTCTCCATTTTCAACCCCACAGAGGTTATCTAAACCAGAGCTCTTGAATAATCAATAAACATCAAGTAACCCCCAAGTACATGCCCCTTCCTTGAGAAGCAGCTACATGTGCTTATGCCATTTCAGACGTTTTGTGTTTACCTTTGATCTGTCTGCTCTTATAAATTCTTTTATATCGTTCATCATTTATTAAAGAGTTACTTATCATGGGGTAATTACTCTAAGACAAATAAAATCTTGAATTTATTTGTAGATATATTCATAGCAAAATAAGATTGAGCCACAGATAAGTTTAGAGCAGGAAGTACATTCTGAATATTTTTCTTTTGGAAGGTTAGGAGCAGGACACACATGTGGCTTCTTGGATAAGATTAGTACATCCTCTAAAAGCAATCCTTCCCGTAGTAACTTTTGTTTACATCATTAGTTGGAATGAAACAAAGCCACTGAGTTGTGCGTGCCCAAGTTAGAATAGTCATCCTTTCACCCCTACTTAAAAGCTGAGCCATATTTCTTAACCTGCCCACATCCTGGTTTTCTTATTCTCAGTTGATGAATAATGACACTTAAAGTTTTCTTATAAAATACAAATAATGAGTATAAAGCTTTTGATAGCCCCTGACACATACAATAGGCATACATAAATTTTAGGTATTACTATACAGTAGATTTTAGATAAAGACTGTAGAGTGGAAGAAATAATAGCTAAAATAATAAATTTGTTTAATATGTACATATAGATGATACATTAAATAGATAATATAATAAATTATAGCTTAGATTAAATATATAGGAAACTCATTTTAGAGCAAAGATATTGTTGAATTACTAGGCATCAGTTTGATTTAATGTTATGAATTTGGGAGTGGTTTACTGTACAGTATTGAAATTCAAAGCACCAAGTAATTTGAATTGACAATGGTATATAATGCAACTTTATAGAATTAGGCTATTGAAAGAAAAGCAATATTGAAACTGTTCAGGTTCCAAGAAGATATTTAGATATTTTGGAAGTTTCTTTCTAGAACACTATCATTGCAATAGTATGGTAAGTCACAGAATAAACTTTTCAGGTAATAGACATCAAGATAAAACAAATGACTTGAACTCAGATAGTAAAGCAGCCGGTAGGAGAAAATAAAGCAAAATATGGTTATGTCAGGTTTCCTTAAAGGCAGGAGATTATCAATCAAGTCTCTGGGAGAAAGTCCAGGTGAAAAATGGGGTTATCGTCAGCACTTCTGGAAATATCCCTGGAGTTCTTGCCAAATGGAAGCTGCCTGGTTTGGAACATATTTCTTATCTCGACTACCAAAGTCTGTTGATGCTTAGCCACAAGAGCATTACAAAGTGTTCAGTACCTAAAATAGCTTTCTCAATTTGTAGTGTTCCTGTGGGTAGAATGATGGTTAGATAGATAGAAAAGTGAAAGAATAAATATTTTTCTTGCCAGACAATGCAATTATATTATTATTTAGTCTGGGCCTAAGTTAGTCTATAAATCCATAGGAACATGAATTTGGGAGTTTAAAGAATTTGAAACTCACCTAGCTTATGGACATTGCCCACTGACCAGTTCTATATTTCAACTTCCCATTAAGTTAATTTGGTAGAAGTTCAATTGTTTTCACTTAGAAGACCCGAGTCTCACATTTGGGAGGAAATAGTGAATTTAAAAAAGAAACCCATATTGATGGAATGAAGAAATTTGTATGCTACGATCTGAACTTGGAACTTAGTGCCCTCATCGTATATGGTTACAGTAAAGCAATCGGAAGGTACAAAGAACACATAAATTTGCCTTCACCGTTATCACTGTTGTAGAGTCCCTACTTTAATTAACCTTTTTATTATAAATGTTCACATTGTTTTTCTTACCTGCATTCCAGTATGCGAATAATCTCTCTAACCTTATTTATCAGACAGGATTCCATAACATAGAAGGAGAGATTGAAGTAATTCTTAATGTTATTGATGATGGCATTATAGGGGTAGAGCTAACAGTTACAGTACATTAAGAATAGGCTAACCTGAGAATCTGTCTAAACCCAAGTATACAAAAGCACAGCTAAAAGGGACTCAATAATGCATTATATATACATATAATACAGTACTATATATATATATATACATATATATATATATATATATATATATAATGTGGGGAGGGAACAATAACAATCACAGAAGATGACAAGAAACTGAGAGGGATTGGGGGAACATGGAAAAGTTGGAGGGGGACTGGGAGGGGTGGAAATATGGCAAATACAATACTCATGTATGAAATGTTCAAAAATAAAGTTAAGGTTAAAAGGAATAGACTGTAATTGAACCAGCAAATCTCACATTCGGATCAATAATGGAATCACCTGGAAAAATGTATTGATGCTTAAATTGCAACCTTGGAATTCTTGTTTGTTTAGATTAAATTTCAGTTTCGGTACTGATTTTTTTTTAATAGCACTGCTTAATTGTAACACATCCTAGAAGCTAGGGAACTGTGCTCAAACTAACCCCTCACTTCAACAAACCCCACAACTAACCACAGATAATTGTAGGTCCTCTTCAGTGAACCCTCACAATGGTTCTGTTCTTGTGATGGCCAATCCTGGGTGTCAACTTGACTGGATCTGAGATTAACTGAAATCAGGGAGATCTTGATTGGATCATCTGAAGCTGGAAGACACATCCTAAATGTTGGTGTTACCTTCGATGGAAGCCTGTATAAAAGGCCTTGGCAGAGGAGAACGCCTGGCTTCTTATTGCTTGCCTTCTCTCTCGCTGGTGAGTTTGTCTTGCTGCTCTAGACTGAAGACTAGCTGATCTTTTGAAATTCATCAGACCCTCAGAGCCAGATTGGGACTACTGAGACATCCAGCCTCATGGACTGAGTGACTACGAATTCTCAGATTCTCCAGTGTGGTGCAGCCATTGTTGGACTACTCGGACTCTATCCTGTGAGCCAAGCTGATAAATCCCTATACATATATATTTATTCTACCAGTTCTGTTTCTTTGGAGAACCCTAACACAGTTCTTTTAACTAATTCTTACTAAACTATAAGAATATCTCTCTTTTTTTTTTCCTCAGAATTAACTCACTTGCTAAATTCAGCTAAGATTTCTGTTGTTTCTTCTCCATGTCTTCAAGTGAGGGAAATAGGTGGATTGAGAGGCAGCTCTGACTAAGCCCTCCTCCTTTTTTTCTGTTTTATTTAAACAAAAATCTATTGCTTTTTTCAATTGCCTTGACTTCCTAATTATGATGTTAAAAAGATGTGTATCTTATGGAAAATTTTGACGTAATGTTACCTATTGATATTAAACTACATAGTTTCAAAATTTTACAAATTCTCCATATAATATTTGTGTAATGTACTTTGAGAATTTTGTTTGCATTCTGGAAACACTTTCACGTCACAAAGAAGAATATGTGTATTGGGTGTTGCCGGCCATTTTGCCTCCAAAGTTCTAGTCTGACTTTTTAAAAATAATCATATAGGACTTTTGAAAACCCTGTCCCCACCCATATGCTAACACTTCAAAGTTAAGAAAATTATTTAAGTTTTTCTATCTCAATGTCTCAACTATTGTAAGAAGATATCAAAGATTCTTGCTGAGATTTGTCGAGCTAATATTGAAAGATACTGTGTGCTTTATTATTGATATCATTGATTTTTATTTAAATAATTTACTTTTTTGAAAATTTCATATGTAAGTACTGTATTGACATTAATTCTACTCA
>NW_008342393.1:7683606-7691895 GCF_000622305.1 Nannospalax galili | reverse complement strand
ATATATTGCATACATACAACCTACTCAAGCTATTGGTACTAGTAGGTACATGAGCACTTGGGATTAGACAACCTATCAGGAAGTTCATGCCTGGAAAAAACTGATGCTCCTTCTCTCAGCAGCCATTGATTGCCTATAGTTTGGCATCTAGAGGTGGAACCTGATGAAATTTCCCTTGTAGCATAGACAAGTCAACTGATTGTGTTATTACGTAGATGTTACATAGGCAACCATATTTTTAGATGTCATGTATGCAGCATTAAATCACAAAATGTGCAGGGATGGATGGAGCCAATTTAATAGCTGTTCTTTACTTGTCTCTAACACTATTAGAAAAGAATTTATTGTATTAGGATGAAAGGAACCTGAGTGTGAGGAAGAGGAGATAGCCAAAAATATGTTGGGTGCTGAGTACTAAAATGGTAAAATATATCTAATTTGCAGGATATTTACAGCTTAGAAAAATCCAATTACAATTTTTTAAAAACATTTTATTATTTTTATTTTATGTGTACGAGAGTGTTGCCTGAATGTATGTGATGCACCCGTGTGGTGCAATGCCATGGAGGTCAGAAAAGGGCTTTGGATTCCCCTGGAACTGAAGTCAAGGATGGTGCATAGCAGCCTGTGGGTGCTGGGAATCGAACCCGGGTCCTCTGCAAGAGCAGTTAGTGCTCTTAACTGCTGAGCCATCTCTCCAGCCCCTGAATTACAATTTTAAAGTAACCACTCTCACATTTGGTAAATTTGAAAGATCACATTTATTTTTACCCTCCAGTGGGATTATTTCTGTATCTAGGACCTACCAATACTTTCAACTCTAACTCTGTATCCATTTTGATATTAGAAACACTGTCAAAATTGGTAAGTTCCAAGGTGAAACTCCTCCCAACCATCAACCTTATAGAATTTAGAAAAGGTTCCCTCAATCTGAACTTGTCCAGATGATTTATTTGATGGTAAACTTTTGAGAAATAAGTGCTGTTTTAAAACAATTGACTAATCTGATAAGAAAAGGCATATCTGAATTTAAATGTTTTAATTTAAAATGCTCTAAAATTCAACAACATTTCTGAATTGAATATTCAGTATTAAAGATGTTTAAGACAAGACAGTCTTCTCACGAACATGGAAATACAGAGAGACACAAACACAAATCTAGTGCCACTTATAAATACTGTACTTCTGGTAAGACCAAATTTGCTAGTAACAGCAGGGAGGGGAAGTAGTACAGAGCAGGTCGGGTGATAGCAGAAACAGAGGCACTTAGTACCGCTAGTACTAAAACAGGCCCTTGCAATTACTTTTACCTCACAAAGAATTAGCAGCATTTGAGATCATAGGTCCTCAAAAAACCTTAGACCTTGAGTGGTTCTGATGGACACAACTTAGGTACTTGGGCTGGCCACATAGCAGTAGAAAGAAGAAAGCATTTGAAACTAATAAGAATACTAGTCTGGTAGCTCACCATTATCTAGCCAGTGCTTCTCAAATCTGCATGTGCAAATGCATCACCTGGGAACCTGGTGAAAGTTAGAAACTGATTTGCTATGTTTGTGCATACATCTGTATTCTTCAAACCTTTCAGGGGCTGCTGCTCCTGCTGAGGCATCCACTGTATATACAGGAGCAAGGCCTGGCCTCCCTGGCACAGGGACAATAACGGGCTTGTAACCAAGTGCTTCGGCTCTGCGTTCGGAGCTTATCTCCCAGATGTCTTCAATATACTGTGGTGAATTTTCAGCAATGGATAGTCATCCTCAAGTGTGTAGTACAATCAATATAGGAAAAGTGAAATAGTAATCTGAAATTAAAGAGAGAAATAGGGAAAATAGAGGAATAAGACAGACTTAAGCAGAAGAAAAGGCTGCCAGGTAACATGGGAAGTAAGAAAAAATATTGATTTGTGAAATATCAAACTGTTAGATCACTTGGGAAAATGTCTGACAACTCAAGACATTTTAAAATCAGGTTTCATGGGGCTGGAGAGACAATTCAGCTGTTAAGAGCACTGGCTGCTCCTGCAGAGGATCTGGGTTCGATTCCCAGAGCTCACATGGCACTAACAGCTGTCTGTAAACCCATTCCAGGGGATCCAATGGTCTCTTCTGGCCTCCACAGACACTTCACACACAGGTGGACTTACACGCACACAGACAAAACACTCATATGCATTAAAAAAAAACGGCATCTCACTGTGATCCTAGTTCAAAGGGGCCTTCTAAGCTGGTGCCACCTGTCTTCAGTTTACTGTCCTGTGAAATGTCAGCTCAAGTTTCCCAGGAGTCAAATGTTTACGAGTCAGCTTATTTCAGAGTATCAAAGCCTGGAGTCTTTTCTGTATACACTCTCCTGACTGTTAATTGTATTGACTTTTATGTGGTTTTTTATTACTTGAAGATTGATTCATGCTCTTCGATTTGATAGAAACAAAGTTTTCTTCTGTTTCAATAAAAAATAAATTTAAAAAAACATAACTTTTTAAACATCTTAGGACTGGAGAGATGGCTCAGCTGTTAAGACTGCTGATTATTCTTGCACCACATGGTGGCTAACAACCACCCCTACCTAAACCAGTTCCAGGGAATCCGATGTCTTCTTCTGACCTCCACCAGCACTGCATGACATGCATGCATTCACATACACACAGGCAATAAATTCATACACATAACATTATATAATTGCATAATTATGTATTAATATATTACATAATTGTCCTTAAAAATAATAAATTAAGTATTTTTTAAAACAGTCCAGGTGCTTCAGGCCTGTAAGCCCAGTACTTGAGATGCTGAAAAAGGACGGTTCTAAATCCAAGGTCAGTCTGAATTGTATAGTGATTTTGAGCCTGGGATACATAGTGAGACATTGTCTCATATTTAAGACAGAACAACCCCCCCACCACACATACATACGCAAATAATATATTAAAGTCATTGACTTACAAGTGAATATTCAAATTTGAGCTGAGGGATATGGCTCAGTGGTAAAGCACTTCTTTTATATGCAGAAGCCCCTGGGTTGATCTTCAGCACCAAAATGAATGAAAGAATGAATCAAACAACTGTGAAAATTTCCTTGGGCACACAGATAAACATGTCTCATACAATCTGTTAAAATTAGATGTTTCAATGAGGTTGGATTCTAAATTTATGATCATGTGATGAAATGTGTAACATTACCGACCTGATTCACTGACAGTTTCACATTAGATCTTCCACACCCATACTTCTTCCACAAGTGTTATGAGACCTACAATGATTTTACAAGAAGACATATCTTCATAGTAGAGTTTCCATGAACCTGAATGTCACCAACATAGAAACACCGTGAACATTGTCCAGGACCCAGCCAGTGTGCTATTTGGAAGATCTTTTTGTAATAACAGTTACTTCTCTAGAACTTTAACAAATGGAATGAATGTTTTGAAAAATATTATGTAATGCCATAACAGCTTTGAGCTTTCTGAAATTTCTTTACTTTGGAAATACAAGCTGAAGGACCCTCTATACATCAAAAGGGGCTGAGTAACCTGTTCTTTAGCAATAGCTCCCAATTTCTTTCCCACCTTTCACAATTTCTTCTTGGACACCCCATCTTTCTGGTCTTTAACAGAGTAGTAATATTCCATGGCCAGGAGACTTGTGTACGATCTTTTATGTGCATAGAATTTCCATGAATCACAGTTGTGCATGTACATGCTTTCACAAAGCCGTATCTTCCTTGGGATGAATACTGCCATGCCCTGATTCTCACTCCCACATGCATGCAGATATATTATCTTCACACAAGTCCTTTTTCTTAAGATCTGCCTTTAGCGGGTCTTCCTAAAATACATTCTTCCCTTTAGAAGTTTAGGAGCCACTTTTTGTCTGAAAACCTGCTTTGGTCTTGATCTTCGTCATATGTAGCTGCATTTCAGGCCCTTACAATATTCCTTTTTTTAGACTAACTAAGCTTCTTCGATATGTTTGTGTATCATAAATTGTGAAAACAATCAGCAACTATATATTCAAATAATGTGTGTTTACTTTCTTCTGGAAAGATAGAATTGTTATATATTTATAGGCAAAACGCTTTGGTATAATTTTACACTTGTTTCCTCACATAGCACATTAATTACCTTTGGCAGATATCAGTGGATCCTAATTATGGTGTTTATTTAGACTTTGTGAGCTATGTCTTTAAGTACAATGGGAGCAGGGATTTTATTAAACTTTTGTCTTTTTGCCTCATTTGTACTGGACCTTGTAATATATTATGTGGGTGATCTAAAGCCATTTATAGATTAAATACAATGCCAGTCAAAATCCCAATGACATTCTTTATAGAATTGGAAAACAACCCATCCTAAGATTCACATGGAAGCACAAAAGACCTAGGATAGCCAAAGCACCCTGAACACTAAAAGCAATGCTGGTAGAATTTTTATACCAGATTTTAAACTATATTACAGAGTTATAATCATTAAAAACAACATGGTACTGGCACAAAAATAGACTCGTAGGTCAATAGAACAAAATTGAAGATCCAAATATGAGTACATGAAATTTTAGCCACCTGATATTTGACAAAGGGGCCAAGAACATTCACTAGAGGAAAGACAACATGTTTGGCAAATGGTGCTGACAAAACTGGATCTCCACCTATAGGAGAATGAAACTAAACCCCTATCTTTCACCTTGCACAAAAGTCAATTCCAAAGGATCAAAGACATCACTGTGAAGCTTGAAACTCTGAAACTGTTAGAAGAAAACATTGGCAATAACTTACAATATATTTCTCACCAGCACCTTTTGCTCTGTTTTCCAGAAATCACTGTCCTGACTGGGGTGAGGAGGAAACTGAATATAGATTTTAATATGAAATTTCCTGTTGTTTAAATATATTTAGCATTATTTCATATGATTGCAGGGTCTTTTAAATTTCTTCTTTTGAGAATTGTCTCTCCAGAACTTTGTCTGTTTATGATCTGTTTAGTTGGCTTTTTGTGCTCTTTCTGTATTCTTGGTATTAATTCTGTCAGAAGTAGATGGTGAAGGATTTCTCCAGTTTTGTTCTTGTCTAGTCTCTCTTCTGTTTATTTCCTTTTTCTAACATAAACTTTGTAATGAAAATCCACTAATCAGTTCTTACTTTTGTCTCCTAAACTCCTAGTCTTATTCAGGAAATCATCTTCAGGCTCAACAGCTAAAAGAATTTCCTGATGTTTTCTGTCCAAGTAGTTTGGAATTTTCACATCTTAGATGTAGTCTTGCTATGGTTTTAACTGATTTCTATAGTGGATGAGAAGCACAGATTTACCTTCTATCTCCTACATGTGAAAGTGTAGTTTCCTTAGTACCATTTCTGAAGAGGCAATTTATTGCAGAATGTGTGTTTTTAGCACTTGTGTTGAAATCAGGTGATTCTACTTTTGAAAGTTTCTTTCTGGATCCTTCATTTTATTTCCTCTGATGTCTATCACAAATTAGTACCATACTGCTTTAATTATCATAAATTTGTTGTATATTTTAAAATCAGACTTTGTTATTTATACTTCCACTACAGGATTGCTTGAACTAGTCAACTTCTTTTTTATTGATCATAAATTTAAGGTTTTGTTCTTGTTCTGAGAAAAATGTCTTTGGCATTTTGATATACTACTGAATCTGTCGGTGACTATTAGCAGTAGGACCATTTAACATAGTATTATTCCAGTCCATTAACAATAGAGGCCATTTTATCTTCAAGTATCATCTTTAATTTTTTCTTCAGTATTTTGTAATTTTCATTATAAGAACATTTCACCTTCTTGATTAGGTTTATTCCATGTTGCTTTAATTTTTTTATTTTAAGGGCTACAGTGAATAGAATTGATCTAATGATTTCTTTTAATGAGCTAGTTATATATAAATAGAGAAATACTGCTTTTGTGTGTTAATTTTTATGCCCAGATACTTTGCTTATTTTTTTTAAACTCTAAAGGCCCTTTGGTGGAGACTTTAGCATGCTAAAGTAATGAATTATGTAATCTATGTAAAAGCATTACAACTTCTTTTTTTGTCTTTTTTTTTTTTTTTTTTTTTTTTTTTTTTTTCTCCCTGTAGCCCCAGATGTCCTGGAACTCACTATGTAGAGCAGGCTGGCCTTGAACTCACAGAGATCCACCTGCCTCTGCCTCCTGAGTGCTGGGATTAAAGGAGTGAGCCACCATGCCCGGCTAACTTACATATTTTAGGTGATTTTCTTAGAGTTAACCAAAATTGACTTGCCTTTGTAATGTAAGACAGAATGAATTTCGTAGCAATTGTAGATGGTAACACAATAACATAAAACTCGTTGGTATTTATGTCTCCATTACAGGGGATTTTCTATACATGACGTTAAAAGACAATTTCTCCTTAAATCTTTAGGTACAACCTGTCTTGATTTTCTTTGCTAAGACTATCATTGAAAAAAACATGTTTGTGTACTTTTTTGGAACAAATCACCTTCAATATATCTGTGAATCTTTGTACATGGTTTCCTTAAGCTGTTCATTGGCCTTAATAAAACTCTTGGAGAAATCAGTATTAGGGCAGCTGAAGCTTTGTTCCTCATTTTATAAACATAGAAAGGCAAAAAACTGTTTGATTATCCCAGAATTGTACATCAAAGACTAAGCAGTTTCATGGTTCCATTTGTCAGCTTGAACATCTGGCTTTAGTACATTTCAATATATCTGATTAAGTAAATGAGTCAAACACACTAGGACCACTATTTCATCTAGTTACCATAAATACTACCTTGCTCCCATTAAAATAATGCACTACTGTGTCCTCAGGAATGTATAGAGGGCAGCGTCAGAGAGAGAGAGAGAGAGAGAGAGAGAGAGAGAGAGAGAGAGAGTTTGTGGCATCCCAGGGGCAATAAACCTACTTGAGTTGAAGCACTACCATTTTTTTTAACAAAGCTCACATGAAAATAAGTATGTTTTCTATAATAACCAGATGTAAGGGCTTTATTCGTTTTATTTAGAAAGAAAAGAACATTATTTTCCTCTGTAACACAAAGTAAACCACAAAAGCAATTTTAATGAAAGCATTACAAAACTCTGCCCTAATATTCGTTTCAGTGGCCAGAGTCAATAACATATTATGATCTTTGCCTTTCAGAGGCATATTATCAGAGTCAGTGTTAGTAGAGATGAATACTCCAGCTTTCCCCTTAGTCTCTTCATTTTACCCATATCTAATCTCAGAAATGCCTTCACCTTATAGATTAGAAAGGCAAAAAATCTTCATTCACTCATTTACTCATTCTTTCTCCAGATAATTATTTGGTGTTTCATATTTGTCAAGTGTTGCTCTACAGCCACAGCAGAGAGAGAAACACATCTACTTGATCATATGTAGCTTTTAATCCAAGAAATGGTAGCGACAACTGCAGCCAAAATATTTTAGTACATATCAAGTATAATTTTAGATACATATCAATGTTTTGAAAACAAAGATGGAATAGTAATATTGTGGAAAGTCACAGAGAGAAAGAAAAGGTCAGGAAAACCTCCCTAAAGATGGTTTATTTATGCTGAGCTGAATGACTAAAATGAAATTGTTACTGGTTTAAAAGAAAAAAGGCTTAATACTTTCAGAACTGACTAGATTTGGCATTGAATAGGAGTGGCAGGATAAAACAAGGGCAAGATTTTTTTTTCTGATAATGCAAAGACATAAACATAGGTGTATTCCTACACTTTTCTTCTCCTCATCTCTGAGCACACCCTTCTAAGAGTCAAATTAGATCGATTTCTAAAATCTTCTTCCAAGCTCTAGATACTTCACATTTCTACAAACATAATTGCTGCTAGTAGAATTTTTATCAATTCTTTAGTAATTTCATATGAATACATAAATACATGCACACAGAGTGTTATGAATGCTTCCAGCAAACTATGCTTGTCTTTATGTTTGCTCTAGAACTTACTAGAACTCTAGTTTTGGAGACAAACATGTATCAGTACATCTAAGCCTTCAAGAGCTGTCTTAATGATTAAACATTATTCCATATTCTGAGAATATTGTTAAACATTCCTCAGAAAACACTCAAGTTATTTCTTCTGGTAACTCTGTAATATGATGCATGTGTTGAGAGTTCTGAATCTGCATCTTTACTCTCATGTAGAAATATTTTCTAAAATGTTACAAATAGGAAAAGGCTTAAGTATATGTGAAATTTCTCCTTGGGTAGATGTTTCCAGTTTTATATAATTAAGGATGCCAGTTTTAATTTTGTAATAATATTTTTTCTTTGAAAATTTCATACATG
>NW_008342393.1:7670630-7683502 GCF_000622305.1 Nannospalax galili | reverse complement strand
AGTGGAGTATTAATATCTGAAATATAAAAAATACAAACAAAAAGAAATCAACACAACTAATAAATCGACTAATGACAAAGCTGAGAGTTCACCACTATATAAAGAACAATGGCCAATATAAAAACATATGTACTTCATGAATCATCAGAGAAATATAAATCGTAATTATGTTGAGATTCCAACTCAGTCTAGTTAGAATATCAGTCTCTTAGTAAGCATGAAACTAAAAATAGATTTATCTATGATTAGGCAGTACCACTCCCAAATAATTTCAAGTCAACATCACGTAGTGACATTTGTACATCAATATTTTTTCAACACTTTTCACAAAATCTAAGTTATGGAACCAGAACAATTGCTCCTCAACAGAAAGATGACTCTAAAGAAAATATGGCTTATGTGCAATGGATTATTTTTAAGCTATAATTAAATTTAAGCTACACATTTGGCAGGGAAATGGATATACTGAGATAATCTTACTAAGCAAATTAACTCAGTCTGAGACAAAAATGGCATATTTTTTCCTCATTTGCGAGATCTGTATTTTCTATACTTAAAATCTTATATGTTATGTAATGATGACATGAACATAGAACCCAAACTGTCCAGGGGAACAGAGATGACAGGTGGCAGATAGAAGGTCTAGAAAAGGAAGGCTGCAGGATAAGGAGGGAACATATTCAGAATATACTCAATTACACACTTGAATAAAATGACATTTCAACCCAGCATTATAAAATTTAAAATAGACTTAATATCAAATTCAATTACTCACCTTGATAAATTAATGGTTCAGCCTGGACTATGAGTTCTGATGAGCCACTCATCCATACATTCCATATTGTGAAAACCTTTGGTTTGTTTCCTTCCAATATCTGATATAGGAT
This sequence comes from Nannospalax galili, assembly GCF_000622305.1. NCBI lineage: Eukaryota > Metazoa > Chordata > Mammalia > Rodentia > Spalacidae > Nannospalax > Nannospalax galili. The sequence continues at coordinate 7,682,615 of NW_008342393.1, read as the reverse complement.
GATATCAGTTTCTCAAAGACTTCTGAATATTTCTGATGCATTATGGTCATTATTCTTATTTCTCTTACAGCTTATGGAATGTTTAATCTGTTATCTCATTGAATGTTAGGGATGAAGGAACATAGACGTAAGTGTTCTCGTTTTAAAATTGATCTATTCCCCACAAATGAACATTTTATTGAATAGAGACCCATATGTAGAAGTGTACATAAATCACAAATGAACATCACGATCATTACTCATCAAATAAGAATTCATATGTCAGTAATGGTTAGGTTAAATTAGAACCTTGGCTGTAGGTCACACATCTCTATGTTCTTTCATTGATTAGCTTCCACCAGGATAACTGCACCTGAATTGCCATAAGAGATTTGTTCTGCTAATATTTGAGTTTTGTAAGAGAAATTGAACTAGCTTCTACAAAATCTTTACTTTTCTATCTGTCAATGTATGTTTTGACACTTATTGATAGTAGTCCCTTCCATTGGTCCAGGACCAGTCATTTCTGCTGGCCAGTAGTAGAACCCTGGACTTCTTTGTCCCATAACCTCCTCTTATGCATGCACATCTTTTGAGACTGCCTGACAACACTTGACTCGACCTCTGAGGTGAGCTGGCCAAATCACACAATGCCTATCCCCCTGCTTTGAGACCATCTGCAGTCCCTCCTGCTGCTCCAGAGCATAGGATTTCCTGCTGACTACTAGGGACCAGCACATCCTTTCCCATGCCCTTTACTTGGGCCTTGGCACTATCCATCTGAGGCTACTAAAGTGTTCCAACTAGCCAAGGTTGCCTCATTCTCCTGGGGAATACCTGGGTGGCCTGACTGGAGAAATCCTGTCCCTCCAGTATAAAATCAGGGAGAACTTGAAGCTGAGATCAACCAGCTTTTCATACCCAATCAGAAAGCAACCAAGGTACAATAATAATACAAACATAATCAAACTTCAATCATCAAAGGAAGGATTGCGTTTCATACCAGAATAGCAAGAAACAAAAAGAAATCCACATGCCAAAAACACAATGATAAACAATAATATGAAAAACCAAAATAATATGTCCCCACCAAACACCACCAGTCCTACAGGAGAGTTCCACAATACGAACCCTAGATGTAACCAATTAACTTAAAAACGCACAACAAAACAACTCAAAGAACAAAAGAGATGGATAAACTGCTGACTGAATTCACAAAATAAAGAAAACTCAGGCGTGAAAAGGTCAATAAGCCAATTAGAAACAATGGGAAAAAGCCTCACCAATCGAATGAATAAAATGGAAAACAGAATATCAAGACTGGATGATAAATTATTGAAGAATTGGGCCTCTCAAGCAAAGATTATGAAAAATTTAAAAAACTAAAAAAAAAAATCTAAAATGAATGAAATGTAGGACGCAATGAAAAGACCAAATTTATGCATCATAGGTGTAGAGGAAAGAAAAGAATCCTAGGTTAATGATATTGACCAGATCATCAACAGGATCATACAAAAACTTTCCGAAAATTAAGGAAAGACATAACCATATAAGTACAAGAAGCACATAGAGCACAAAATAGACAGGACCAGTAAAGAAGCTCCCCATAGTATATCATAGTAAAAACGCTAAATGTACCGAACAAAGAGAGAATATTGAAAGCTGCAAAGGAAAAACAAGTCACATCTAAAAGAAAACCCATCAGAATTACAGCTGAATTTTCATTGCAAACTATGAAAGACAGAAGAAGCTGGCCCAAACTATACAAAGTTCTAAATGATCATAGATGCCAACCCTGAGTACTCTACTTTACTCAGCAAAAATGCCTATTATAGTTGAAAAAGAAAAATCTTCCGTGCCATGGATAGGCTGAAAGAATTTATGTCAACCAAACCAGCTCTACACAGAAAACTTGAAGCAATACAAAGGACTAAAGAAAGGAATAACTATACATAAGAGGCAAAAGAAAGAAACTAACTGAAGGCGTAATTGTGGAAACACATAATTATACCAGGAGTGCAAACATAAATTAAAATGATGGTATTCAATACATATCTTTCAATTAAAAATCAATGGTGTGAACTCCCTAGTGGAAAGACATAGGTTATTTGAGTGGATGAAGGAACATATTTCCATATTTTTGCTGTCTGCAAGAAACTCATATCATCTTCATGGATAAGCACTACCTTAGGGTAAAAGTATAGAAAAAATATTCCAAGCAAATGACACTAATAAGCAAGCAGGGGATCTAATTCTAATATTTGAAAAAACAGGCCAAAACTAAAACAAATCCCAAGAGTTAAAAGGGTTAAAAGGAAGAATTGACCAAGAAGGTATTACAATCACGAACATATATGCACCAAACTCTGATGCACACAATTTTATAAAAACACTACAGGAATTGAAGAAACAGAGTAACTCCAACTCAGTAATTTTGTCACTTTGAGTCATTGTCCAGGGTACTCCAAAATTACACAAGCTATTGTATCAGTCCTGGATTGCCTCCCAGAACTTGAAGATAAGATCCTATTGTTGAAGGCAGGACATTTTTCAGCCATAGGACTTGGAGAAGTGTAGCTAGGAATTACCTGGAAGCTACCTCCATGAATACTAGCCCTCATAGTTTTGAAGGGTACTATGAAACCTGATAAAGGAGAACACCAATAGATGATCTGATCCCAGCTTTAAGACCCAATAACACAACAATAACTGGTGCAATAGTGACACTTTTATCTTGGGGGTAATAAACAGCTACCTAATTGGATTTAAAGCCCACCCAATGGGAGGGAACTCACCTGTGATACTGTAAACATAGCCAAATACAAATGCCTGGAGAGGTCATAGATCCTAAAGAAAACCCTAAGGCTGTCATATTCTTAGGCAAATGAAATATTTTTGGATATGCTAAATGTGGATTCTTATCTTTACAGGCATGTATGCTGGTCCCCACTCACCAAAGAAAATTCTTTTGCAACAGATTGAGGCTATCACAGCATTCCAAAACTGGTCACACAGAGAGAATATGTGTCTGCGAGATGGCTAGCCATAAGTGACACATCTACAGTGGAACCTCTAGACCTAAGACTTGTGGAACATAGTGGAGCAAGGGGTAGAGGGAATATGAATTCATCTCTCAACTTTCATCAATGAAGCTCCCTCATGCTACAGAAGGCAATGAAAACAAAAGACTACAAATGGCCAAAGTATGGAGAATAAGTCTACAGAGTGTGGGTCCCTGGACAGGACTCCTACATTTATTTCCAGCCAGGGCTCAGGGACCATTGCACAATGGGAGCCTAGAGATTGTAAGAGCCAGGGGAAGAGGTGCATGACCTTATGGAAACAGAGTCTTACAACCTTCTGGGACCTTGCTCATATGAACCTACTGCAATGGTGTTAGTATGCAAAAGACCCATGGAAACTTAAGCAAAGAAATACCCAACAAATAACTGAAGAACTGGGAAGCAGGCCCCAATCTATTGGCAACTGATTTCTGCTGGGTGAGGGGGGAGTTGATCTTCTTTAAGGGAGAGACTTTAAATAGGTTGATTAGACACCAGTGAATAAACTTGCACTAAGGAATGTCTGGGTACACTAACTTAACTCAATAGGCCTTAAAATGTATGACACAGTAAATGAAATCTAGTGGGGTGGGATATGGGAGTTATGGATGTGGACAAGTGTATTAAGATGATTAAAATACTTTGTATGAAATGCACAGCAATTCAATATAAAAGGGAAAAAAAACAAATATGACTATTCTTGTTTGTGTCCTAATAAGAATATGCATTCATGTCTTAGGCATATACTTGAAAGTAAACTTCAGTCTGTGTGAAAACATAAGATCTGCTTTAGTAAATACTAGAGAATGGTATTCTGTAATTTTTCTACCAAATGTTTACTTTCTCTAACAGTATGTATTGTGCAAATTCTGCATCCTTGGTCCTTGGTATTTTAAAGTTTATTTTCATTTTAGCCATGTTTGCAAATATGTAGTGGAATTAAATAGTTTTTTTCCTATTTAATTTAATTTTTCTTAAGTCTGTTAATACCACCAGAATGATCAGCCTTAGACCATTACTATAAATGACAACTCCACCATTGCTTTTCAAATTGTTTTTCCCAGATAATAAGTATATTAAAACATTAAACATTTTATCATCTTTGGATATTCACTTTTGCAAAACACCAAATATAGGTCTCTTCCTGTCTTTCTAACTGAGTAGCACATTTAAAAAAAATTATTGAAGAGGGGCTGGAGGGATAGCACAGACATTAAAGGTTAGAGCTAACAACTAAAAACATTGAAGAAGTTACTTGCATAGTCTAGCTAGTTCATTAATATATGCTGTCTTATACCCACTCTGCTGTTTGTTTTAAATTCTAAAATTTAAATTTTGCCATGTATTTTTGTACATAGATCTTAAATTGAATATATTACTATTTGTCAGTTATCTTGGGTAGGTGCTGTTTATGCTTTAGGTAATGAAGGTATTTTCCAATGTCTTCTAGATGTTTGTTTGTGCGTGTGTGTGTGTGTGTGTGTGTGTGTGTGTGTGTGTGTGTGTATGTATGTAATGTTACCCTTAACTACATGGTCCACCCATACCTGAGTTTTGTTTATGGATTGAGGCAAGAGTCAGGAGACAATGTTTTTTCAGTTGGATATTCAAGTGACCTGGGAACCTTCCTGATGAGAGGATACCACAATGGAGATGAATTTCTCTTATCAATTAAGGGATCTATTTTGAAAATAAAAGTTTAAAATTTCATTAAGATGAGAAAAAAATTAATGAAAAATTTGTATTTCATTGTGAATAAACTGACACTTTTACTTAACATATTTGAAGTGAAAATGGTTCATTTCATAAAACTCAAGATGCTGTCTGAGATAAATCATATTTAACAAACTGCTACCTCATAAAATCAACCATTTAAAGGTAAAAAGAGGATCCTCATAAAATGCTATTCACAGAACTTGTTCTAAGGGATGACACTAAAATTATATGTTACTGCAAAGGGTATAGGCTATGTACTTGCTAAACAGTAGTTCAAATTAAATTTGTCTTTGATTATGAAATATAATTCTTAAATATGATTATAGCTATTTACTTAATAATGAAAGGAGTATTTTTAAGTAAGTATGCTTTGCAATTTTATATTTATCTTCTAGACTTGAATATTGTACACATATTTTCTAATCACTGTTACACAGTAAAAAGAATTTTCATAAAAATAATTCTATTTATATATGAAAGCTTATATTAAATATAATGTATCTATAATAAATATAGACCTACTAACCTATGCATACATTCAATAGTTATAATTACATATCAAAAATTACTATGTTAATGTATACTTTTCAATTATATCATAAACATATAATTATTAACTGAGGGTATCAAATTTTACTTGCTGTTTACCAGAATCATTTGATGAATGTTTATGGTGAGGTTCACTTATGATTCATATACACATCTAGTTGTAGGCCTTTATTTAATAAAATGTTCAGCCTTCTAACCCAGGAGATGACAGTATTACTGTACAATGACCCCTCCCATTTAGAATCCTTTTCTTTCAAGCATCTTGCCTCCCTGGTATATGGTGAGGGGTATATTCTCCCATGTTACACTGACATGAGATGTTGCTTTCTAAGTACATAATCCTTACAAATTCCTGTAGATGCTTTTTTTTTCTAACTCTTCCTATGAACATTCTTCTATGCAATATGCCTAAAAATACATAGCAATCTGATTTTATCACTTAGGGGAAAGGCTGGGAGGTATCACTGACTCTGCATACTTAGAGTGATCTACTAATGGATGACTGCCATTGCATTTAGCAGCCTACTGTTGTTATGGCAACTTTATTAGAGAAAATAATCCCTTCCTAATGAGACCCCAAACAGTAATGCAGAACCCTTAAAAATCACAGTTATTGAGCACTATTTGACAAACATTACTTAATATGTTTTTGCCAATAGCATGTTGACATAATAGGCATCTAGAAGTCACTTCATTCTGATGAAGTCAATAACAACCAAAAAGACACTATAATCAAGAATCTATATGCAACAAACTATGCTGCACCAAATTTTGTAAAAACAGTTCTATTGGACTTAATGACACACATTAATCCCAATTCAGTAAGAGCAGATGACTTCAATACCCCACTTTCTCCAACAGATTATACTGGTAAAGAATAAACAAAGAAACATCTAAATTAAATTATGTTATTGATAAATGGACCTAACAGACATCTACAGAATATGCACTCAAGTACTGTGCTGGATAGCTTTAGTGTCAACTTGACACGCCTGGGTTAAGGGAGCCTCAATTAATGAATTTCCTTCATTGGACTGGCCTGTGGCCATGTCTGTGGAGCATCTTTTGATTATTGAGTGATGTGGGAGGGCCCGGCCCACTGTGGGTGGTGCCACCCCTGGGCAGGTGGTCCTGTGTTGCATAAGAAAGCAAGCTGAGCAGAGACCAGGAGAACAAGCCAGTAAGCAGCATTCCTCCATGGCCTGTGCTCCAGCTCCTGTCTCCAGGTTCTTGCCCTGAGTTCCTACCTTGGGCTCCCTGATGAACTGTGACGCGGGAGATGTAAGCTGAATAAACACTTTCCTCCAAAGTTGGTATTGGTCAGAGTATTTTGTTACAGAAATGGAGAGACAAACTAGGACAAGTACTAAAGAATACACATTATACTCAGCAGCCCATGGAAGTTTTCCAGAACAGACCACATACTGAGCATAAAACAAAACTCAGAAATTAAAATTGAAATAATTCCATGTATTCTATTCAGCCACAATGCAATAAAGCTTAAAATCAACAGCAAAATAAGATCTAGTAACTACATGAATCCATGGAGACTAAACAACACACTCCTGAATGATGAATGGATCAAAGAAGAAATCAAGAATGAAATTAAAGTAGTCCTGGAACATAATGAAAATGAAAACACAAGACAACAAAACTTCTGGGACACATTAAGAGCAGTCCTAAGAGAGAAGTTTATGTCTCTAAATGCATACACTAGGGGAAAAAGGAGCACAAATAAATGACTTAATAGTGCAACTGAGGAATCTGGAAAAAAACAAACAAACTAAATCCAAACACAGCAGACAAAAATAAATAATTAAAGCAGAAATCAATGAAATAGAAACAAAGAAAACAATACAAAGATTACTGGATCTAAGATCTGATTCTTTGAAAAGATTAACAAGGTATACAGACTCTAAGGCCAGCTAATCAAAAGAAAGATATACCAAATTCGAATCAGAAAAATTAGAGATGAAAGTGGATATTATCATAACAGACAACAAAGAGATCCAGAACATTATAAAGGAATAGTTCAAAAACCTATACTCCTTTAGTAAATCAAAAAGAAGTGCATGAATTTCTAAATTCGATGGAACCACCAAAGTTAAACAAAAAATAGATCAACAACTTACACAGATCCACGACAAATAAGTAAATCAAAACAGTGATACAAGCTTCCTGACTACAATATGCCAATGTCCAGATGGATTCACAACACTATTATTCCAGGCCTTCAAAGAAGATCTACAACCAATACTACTTAAATTATTTTAAAAAGATAGAAACATTGGGGCAATTCTCAAACTTCTATGAAGTATTACACTAATGCCAAAACCAGGCAAAGATAAAGAAAAGAAAACTAGAGGCCCATATCCCTAATGAACACAGAGGCAAAAAATCTCAACAATATACTTTCAATTCACATTTTAAATGTGATAGATGTTTTGGCCCAGAAATGAACTTGGGTTCAATTTAAAAATACTATCAAGAACTTGGGCACATGGTTTGTATATTATTTATGTAACCAAGAGATATCTTTATATATTCATTTAAAGCCATCCAAAGAACAATTAACTTTGTAGCAATATTTATTTCTTTTCTTCTATCTGGAATATATTACGTTACTGAATGAACTGAGAAAGTCTTGTGTTCAAATCCCCTAACATGAAACAAACATGAGGGTTGATTTTATCGTCTACTTGCCAAAAATTAGGATCTCTTGAATAGGGAGTCTCAGTTGAGGAACTGTCTTAATTTCCTCAGTTGATGTGATACTGTCCACCACGAAAGGGAGAGGCAGCTTCTAGTAGCGGCCCAGAGGAAAATGACACGGCAGAATGAAGATCACTGACCTTTTCCTTGCTTAGATCAGGCTGGCCTTGAGCTCAGAGAGATCCACCTGCCTCTGCCTCCCAAGTGCTGGGACTACAGGAGTGCACCACTGCGCCCGGCCTCTGATTTCTTTACTCTTATCAGAAGCAGCATTTCCCAGCTTCCATCATTGACTTAACACCTGGGACTACCCAGGAAAGCTCCAGATTTTCAGCGCCAGTTTGACATTCAGCTCTGTGGATTAAGCAACTATGCGGTTCTCAGCGTTTCTGCTGTGATTCACCTGTTGTTACTCTTTCAAAGTAAACAGATATACATGTTTTTTCAAGAACTCAGAATAATACACCCAGGCACTTTGATACTGAAACAATTGCTTAATTTTCTGCTCTTTACTACCCTTAATTTTGAGCTTAACTCGGATGCTTAGACATTGTGTGACGTTTAAGTGAAAACATGCATTTATTGACCTGCAGAATTCCTGGTAGAAGAAAAGGAACTGATACAATAGTTTCATTGTTTTTGGTTTGTTTATTTGTTTTGTTTGTTTTAGCTCCTTTTCTCAATTGAACTTCTTTTTTTTATTGTTTCTCTTAGGTGTTTGTTTCATGACAAAAATTTGATAAACATACAGGATGTTGGCAGAGTTGGTGCCTCGAGAAGGCTCAAGGAAGCTGCTTCCTGCCATTCCCAAAATTCTTCTGAGTGTAGATGTGTCAGCCTCAGGCTTCACTCTCCCCTCATGATTCCCCATGTTGATATTTGTGTTGTCTTCTCTTCTTTTTATATCTGTGGAATGTTTTAAACTTTTGTTATTATATATTTATTTATTTTTATTAAATTTGGAGGAATTTTATACAATGTACCTTGATCATATTTAGACTCCCTCCCCTATCTGCACTCTTATAACCCCCATTGGATTTCATGCATTCTGTCATACATATATTAAAGCCTACTGAGCCAAGTTTTTATCCCCAAGAGTCCCTCAGTGTGAGTCCATCCACTGGAGCCTGGTCAACTTATCTAACATCACTCAACTTTTGCATGTTGAAAAGTCCCAGTGAGGAATGAGTATCAAGGAAACAGTCTTAATTTTCTCTGTTCTCATCAGAACAATTAGGAATGGAAAAGAATCTTTAAGGAGATAAAGCACTGAAACCTGTGGCTATATAAAGTCTTCTGCATATTCTTCTCTAAAATGCCTGGGACTAGAAGTGTTCCAAACTTCACATGTTTTTGGATATTGGAATATTTCGGTGTATGAAATCAGTCTAAAAGCAAAATTCACGTGTTTTGTGTAAATGTTATACTCCAAATTTGAGAGTTATGTTTGAAATGTTTTTAGCATGGGTACATTTTTATTGTGATCAGTTATAGGAATTCAGATGTCGAATTTTCCTCTTGTAGAATCATCACTCAGAAAGTTTCCGAGAGCTAAATATAGTGAAACAGGTATATAATCTCAACACTTCGGGGCAGAAGGAGGTAGGTCTCTGAGTTCAAGGCCAGGCTAGGCTACACAGTAAGTTCCAGGCAGAAAGAAAAAAGGAAAGAGAAAGAAAATAACCAGATTTGGAAGCGTTTTGAATTTCTAATTGAAGATGCTCAGGGGATTGCAGAGGAGGCACGCTTAGATCAAATAGGTTTTCTGCTTTTCTTTTAACATAATGCATTGCCTAGAGCAATGTTCTGATATTAAACTACTTCCTTTAATCTAATTTAATACACTGTATTTTATACTTTTATAAGATACCTGAGGTTAATGTTGTTAAAACCGATGGATTATTATTTGTTAAGAAGAATAGTTGGTACTTTTTTTTGTGTGTGTGTGTGTGTGTGTGTGTGTGTGTGGTGTGCATGTGTGTGAGAGAGAAAGAGGGAGAGAGAGATAGAGAGAGAGAGGGAGAGAACCAGAGAGAGATAGAGAGAGAGAGAGAGAGAGAGAGAGAGAGACAGATCACTCACGCAGAGGTCAGAGAACAGCCTTTGTGTTGGACCTTAGGCATCTTATATTTTTGTTTGAGACAGGGTCTTTCATTGGCCTGGAACATCACATAGACCAGGCTGTCCTGAGAGCTTTCCTGAAATCTGCCTGCCTCCAGCTCCCATTGCCCCATTTCTGGGTTTTTTAAAGCTATTATACCCAACATTAAGGTGGGTCCTGAGCATACGATCTCAGATCATCACAATTTTAACACAAGCACTTATCTGGTAGAGCCATCTCTGCAATCCTTATAGTTTTCATTTGGGAACTCAGAAACTAGGTATTATAGAATATCCACTTCAGTTTTAAGGATTGTATAATTACATGGTGTCACATGTTAAGAGCATCAAAAATTAAGCATTTCTATAAACCAAGAAGAGCTTAATAGTTTATCGTTAATATATTAGTACTAAAACTAAGGGTTTGTAAGATTATGTCTATTCTATAGCTAGCTGATCACCAAACTTTCATTTTGGTAAAGATATGAAGGAAATAAATATATAAATATATGTTAAATTAACCCATGTGTATGTTTAGGATTTTTTAATATTACAGCGCTATAGCTTCTCCATAAATTTGCATCCATTTATTCTGTAAGTGTGATGAAAGTTTATCAAAATGTCTAAAATTATTAGAGGATATCATTAAAATTGATTATAAAATATACAAGGAAGACTTGTGTAGAAAAAAAATGCAAACAAAATAAGATAGGACTACTTTTATCCCATGAGATAGTCATATTTATTTTTCAACTATAGTAATTTCGGTGGTAAAATCTGCTTTAGAAAAAGGTGAAAAATTTGAAGTAAAACAATAATATAAAAGAATTAAGCCTTAAGTTTATGGACTGATATGTATTTTTCAGATTTAGAAAAAGAAATTTTTCTTGAGTAAGAAAGTGCACATAGAAGGAAAAAATAGACAAATTTGGTTAAATAAAACAAAACCAAGGTTTTGCTCAACGAAAGACAACAGAATTAAAACTGAAAATAGAAAGTGATACACAGCATGGAATATACATAGTTACCCTCCAGCAACTTGCAAAAGAAAAATTCCATAACAGAAAGTTCCATAACAGAAAATTAAGCAAATTGTATAGTAAGTAAATAATAGGGTTGTTCTTTGGATGCCTCTTTTGTCTTGCATCTAAGCTATAGAAGATCGTTTGATGTTTGTTTGTGTTTGTACCCACAGTTCTGAAGGCTGGAATCAGGACAATGACATGACCCAGGTTAAGAAGAGCCACATTCCCAGCTGCAGACTGCTATGTGCTTCCTTTATGCTTAACTGATAGAAATCATAAGTCATAGAATAAAACACTCAATGGACCAGCGCATGTAAAGCATAGTGCTCAACCTCACTACATACAGAACTTCAAATTAGAATCAAAAGATAATATTTTATTGATTTTGCTGTTAAAGCTAAATAAACACCATATTAATTTTTGTATAGATACGTAAATACAAATAAACTTATTTCAATGTAAAGATATACACATTAACGTTAAATAAATAGTAATTGTTGGTTGCCTGCTAAGAAAATGGCAGCCACTTACTACTGATGAGTGTGAATTTGAAAGAGCAATTTGGGGGTGTCCATGCTAGTGGAAACCACATACCACCCATCAGCAGTTCCACATGAAGGAGTTCTCTATTGGTCCTGCAAGTCCCAGCACTTGGGAGGCAGAGACAGGTGGATCTCTGTGAGTTCAAGGCCAGCCTCTCTACATAGTGAGTTCTAGGACAGCTGGGGCTGTAGGGAAACCTTGTCTCAAAAAGACAAAAATTAAAAAAAAATTAAAAACAATTCATTTACAGAGTTATATCACTGCTGTTTGACTAGTTGTTCATCAAAAATTTGATTCAT
>NW_008342393.1:7635761-7670607 GCF_000622305.1 Nannospalax galili | reverse complement strand
AGATAGATAGATAGATAGATAGATAGATAGATAGATAGATAGATGTAGAACAGTGGCTAATTCTGAGAGATTGTTATGAGTGCATCAATTTTAAGTGCTACTATTTTTTTAAACAACTTCAGTTATTACTGCCTATATGTGTATAACGGTTATGTATGGGTCCATAGACTGGAGCATGGGTAACCTAAGAGTGGCCACAATCCCAAAGTAGTATTCTCCATTGCCAGCAGACCCCCCATTTAGGCATAAGATCTTTTGATTTTATCTACCCACCATGCTGCAGGAACCCTGCATGGATGGACAATGCTGTTCCAGGAAAACATAGATTATTAATCAAGAATTACCATTCCAGGCATGGCCTATCTGTCTATGACTTACTGGTCCAGGAAATCCCAACGGTCTTTCTTTTCTTTTTTTAAAATATTTTATTATTTTTATTTTATGTGTATGAATGTGTTGCAGGCATGTATGTGAGTGCACTCATGTCATGCAATGCTATGGAGGTCAGAAGAGGGCTTCGGATTCCCCTAGAACTGGAGTTAAGGATGGCTTGTAGCTGCCATGTGGCTGCTGGGAATTGAACCTGGTCCTCTCCAAGAGCATTCAGTGTTCTTAACGACTGAGCCATCTTTCCAGCCCCGGTTTTTCTTTTCTTAGCTTCAACAGCTGGGATATTCTTTTCTTGACAAAATAAGAAATATTTTACAGAAATTTCTGTTGCATAACGGTTAACACCAAATTATTAAAAATTTGAAGATAGCGATATAATTATTCTTCTGTGTTAAACCCTTAAGCTTCAATTGAAAAGATATATTTTATGCTTAGAATAAAATAAATGATGTTCCATATTTAAGGCATGATATTATGTGAAATATTCCCTGTTGGCTATTATAACAAAGCCAAGTCATTGTTTAATTTCTTAATTCACTTTATTATGTCATATCAATGAGAAGAAATGATGTGGTAGATGTGCGGAAATGGCCAAGTGAATAAAATGTTTTGAGAACACATAGAAGTATGTGCTCCTGCTTACATACCATGTATTCAGGGTATTCAGAGATATATGACCTGAAATTAACTTAAAAATAATATATTCAGTTTTATAATGATTGGAGTCCTGAAGTAATTAACTCTTATAAGGGAAGCTAAGCGCATATCTTTAAACATATACCAGGATAAAGTTTCTCCTCTATGACTCAGCCGCGCCCCTGACTTAGAACATTGTAGTGTGTGGAGACATTATAGGAAGGATGCCAAAAACTGCAGACATTGAAAACAGCTTCTAAAACACAAGTGTAAGCAACATGTGGCAGAGGCTGATGACATCTGTTTGTATATTGGTGTGGTGTTCTATGTCAATAAGGTCAGAAAAACAACTTCCTACTTTGTAAAACCTGATATCAAAGACTGTTCATGCCTCTTCCATACCGCACTTGATAGTGCTCCCCAATAAATACAAAAAGATCCTTTTATGTGACACAATTATGAGAGACATTAGGATACCTCTGATCAGATTGGAGTCACTTGTTTAAACTAATATTATTTTCAGTTTATTTTATGTGTGAGTGTGTTGACTGCATATATTTAAGTATATTCATGTAGTACAATGCCCACGGAGGTCAGAAGAGGATATAGGATTCCCTGAAACTGGAGTTATGGATGGTTGTTAGCTGCCATGTGGATGTCGGGATCTGAACTTGGGTACTAGGCAAGAACAGTCAGTGCTCTTAACCAGTGAGTCATCTCTCCAGTCCCCTTTTATTCTTTAATGTGGCACTTCCACATGGGTTCTTTACTATCTTACTTCCCTTTCTCTTTTATGCCTAAAAGTCAAGAAATTTGTCAGAAAGATTATTGGTATTTAGTTTAAGCAAATCTATATACCAGTTATTTTCCTCCCACTTCATATAAACGCAGGCTTTGGATGATATGAAAGCACACGTAAAAGCACTTTTTAGTAGACAACTAATGTATTTTATTACCTGCCCACCACCAATCAAATATTTCTGGAAGAGCAAAAATCCATCTAATCATGTCTTGCTATGTCTAGCCATGTCAGGCATCAAGACCATTTCCCCAGAATACAACCCTCTTAATGAAACCCAATTATGCCAAAGATGAATGTATTTAAGCTAATCCAAGATAAATTTCCACTTAATGATATTAAGCCATTTATTTGTAGATAATTGTGTATAACCTGGTGTTTCATGTCTAGGCCATATTTGGCATATATTAAGCACTGTAAATATTCCATGCATGTGTGGGCCTGCCCACATCTTTATAGCTCTGAAATAATATACCTGACATCAAAACTGTATAAGTTTAGCCATCTCAAACATTTCCATCTCATTATCATCCTTTGGGTATTTATCAGAGCATGGTAAGTCTTTTAATCAAGATTTGAGGAATGAGTAGTAATTCGCTAATTCCTAAACTATCCCTTGTTAACCATCACCACACATTGTACCTCATCCTCCATCTGTTACTCCTTCCCCACTGGAAACGAAAGACAAGAACCAAAGAAAGATTTACTGCAGGTGTCTTTCCACTCAAAGTGTTCCACATTAAAATATTATTAAATCTCCATTTGATAACAAACAAAGATTATGAAGTTTCTTTGGCTTATCCAAACACACTTTAAAGTTATTTTTATGTTCTTAATACCTGTCATAATATAAATCTAGCCTAACAATGCCTGTGTTCATGTTATTATCTGCTCTTTCAATTAGGTCCTATGCTTACTTTTGGGCACATCTCTCTCCAAACTAATTTTTAGGACAAGTGTTCAGTTACTAAGGATGGAATTTCTCCATTTGCTTGTAAGTTTACTGACTTTTTAAGTTGGTCTAAGAACATGGCGCTAATGTTTCTGGGGTCTGGGATCTTTTACATGATATTTTATGTAACTTAGCCTGATAGAATACAAGAGGAAAATGGAACTGGGTGCCCACTTGGTTGCTTTGTCCCTGACAGACTTCAGGCTTCAGGATGGTGGGTGCCATGTTTCTTCCCTGGAAGTCCAGTTCCTAATGGCCATTGGCTTCCCAAATCCTACAACTTATTCTTGAATCTAGGAGTGACCATAGCTTCAACTGTTGTTAATTTTTTTATGTGTTTTCATGTTTGATTTTTGTTCCTCTATCAATCCTTCTTTATTTTTTGCATTACATAAATTCTGAGTTTCTGTTGGTGTCCATAGTGAATCAAAACTCTTGAGCACTTCCTCTCTATATAGGAAGCTATGTTAATTATTTCAACATGCTTTATCTAATTTAAATGTGTTTACAAATATTTTGGAAAAATGTATATCACATATATAAAAAAGCTTAGGAGATTTAAAAATTTTGTTTATTTTTATGTTATGTCTACGTGTTTTGTTTGCATGTGTGTAAATGCATCATGTGCATACAATGCCTGCAGAGGTCAAAAGAGGGCATCAGATTCCCTGGAATTAGAGATTAAAATTGTTGGTAGCTGCCACATGTTTACTGGAACTGAACCCAGGTCTTCTACAAGCATAACCAGTGCCATTTACTGCTGAGTCTTGTCTCCAGACCCAAAACTTATGTTCAATACATTTTTTTCTGCCATAGCATTTTCAGTTATTCCAAACTGCTTGTTAAGTTAAGCTCATAGATGATACATATATAATAGAGAACTGGTAGATAGATGATAAATGATCGATAGACATAGATAGATCAATAGATATAGATGACAGATAGATAGATAGATAGATAGATAGATAGATGATAGATGATAGATGGATAGATGAATAGATGGATAGATTGATAGATTGATGGATTTAGGAATAAACACCCTGGATTATGTAAGTATATAACATCATATGCATTCTCTAAATTTTCAAAGCCTTTAATCCCTTATCCTAAGGACAGTTTGCAGCTAACTTTACTGCTTTTTTGGCTTTCCACACTGGGAAAATTTTCATCACTGGTCTTTAATCTTTCAAGTTTTTCATGTTATGATCCTCTCACCTTTCTACTAGCTTTAACATCACAAAATGCATTTTTGTATCATTTTATTACCTGACATGTACTTTCATGGGTAATTTCTACATTTCTATTGTTCACACAGTTCCTGTTTGGTGTGTGGTGGCATAGAGCTAATCTAATTTAGGCAGGAGTGATGTACCGCTTGGATAGGAGATTGCTCATTTGTGACTGATGATGCTGTGTCAAGGATAATATTCAGGATGATGTTCTCTGACCTTCTTCTGATTATCCAGGGATGCTTCTGTAATAATTCCACCAAGACCTGTCAGAAAACATTGTAGATACAGCTGTGTAATCTCCAGCACCTTGTTCCTGTCCTGTGTTGAACAGAAATGCTCCATTTGTTTAATTGCCCATAAAGGCCCTGTAGGTATTCGGAACAGCCATAGTCACTGTAATAGTGAGATTTCACAGACATTTTTCTTCCCTCCAAATCTGACTGGCATGGGAAGAAGGCTAAACTTTAGCTTAAAGGACAGTTGTTCAACAAAATGTACATGCTTAGATGGGATCTTATAGGAATGCTTTGCTTGTTTTACTTCTGTGTGGGAGTTAGTGTGTGGGTTGTGTGCATGTTGTTCATGTGTGTGCAGGTGCATGTGCATAGGTGTAGACATTCACGTGGAGGCCAGAGGTCAACCTTGGTGTGATACAAGGTCTGTCACTAGAACCAGAAGCAGAACATTGAGGCCAGGCTGGCTATCGTTCTCCATCCATTTTCCTGTCTTTGCCACTCCAGGATAAGACTACCAGTGCCTCCCACTGTACTTTGGTTCTGGAGATGGAACGCAGGTCCTCATGCATGTGTAAAGAGCACTTTATTAACTGAACAGCTCCCCAGCCCTGGAATACATTATTTTTGTCCATACAGATGTTAGAAGCTGTAGATTATTAGATGGGGAAGACTTTATGTACTAAACCCCCCAAAAAAATTCAGAGGAAGAAAGAAAGAAAGAAAAAGAAAGAAAGAAAGAAAGAAAGAAAGAAAGAAAGAAAGAAAGAAAGAAAGAAAGAAAGAAAGAAAAGAAAGAAAAAAAAGAAAGTGAGGGAGGACGGAAGGAAGGAAGGAAAGAAGTAGGGAGGGAGGGAGGGAAGGAAGAAGGCACATTTTGCCTGTTATTTTTGTACATTTTCAGAATTGTCTATAGTTCATTCATCTGTAAACCTAGTCTAGATTTTATTCATTAAATACTGATGAATATCTACTGTAATCAACAATACTCAGTGCTAATGTTGAGGGGAAAAAAGTAAAGGAAAATTATGTTCTGTCGTCATGGCAAAAAACACAGTGAATGATAAAT
Organism: Nannospalax galili; assembly: GCF_000622305.1. Classification (NCBI taxonomy): domain Eukaryota; kingdom Metazoa; phylum Chordata; class Mammalia; order Rodentia; family Spalacidae; genus Nannospalax; species Nannospalax galili. Next base: position 7,665,296 of record NW_008342393.1, on the reverse strand, counting down.
AGTTTTAGAATATGTGCTGGGATGGGTGTTCTGGAAACACTAAGTGGGTTATTTGGTAGAAATTGTATAAGGTCAAGGTGTAGAGACTGCCTTTGTGTAGAACATTCATGATGCCTTTGCTGCAACGATATTTATGAATATGCTTATTTCCTATCACTATGATACCAAATTATTTCAAATTGTATAAATTATAAAAATCAAGCTGACTCTTCCTATTAAGTGTTACTAATCCCTAAAATGAGCCAGTCAGCTCTATAAGAGAATAAGATTCCTTGCCTTCTCTGCCTTCCAAGGGCTATCTGCATTCCTTTGATTATGGATCCATCCTCATCTTTCCAAAAAGCAATAGTATTACATCTTCCAATCTCTGTTGCTCACTCCTGTTGGTATATAACCTTCAACGCCATTCCTGCCTACCTCTAGTAGGAAGCCCTGTGATTACATGGAGCAAACCAGGAAAACCGCAGGTAATCTCCCCATCTGAATTCCCTTAGTTTAGTTGCATGTCTAATCTGTTGCATCCCTTTTCCCATATAAAGAATTCACACATTCTGGGGTTAGGATAGAATGTATTCAGGGTACTTGGTTGTTATTATTCTATCACAAATGATGGCTTGGGAAACAAATAAGGAATTAGCTTAGGCATATCTGAAGGACGGAAGTCCCATCAGAGAGAACACTAAGAAAGACCTGTAACAGGACAGGCAGGGATTGGAGGGTCAGACATTGGCCACTGTTGTGTGACACTCCTCCTGGGGAGACATGAATACACATGTATTCAGTCCAGATAGGGAACCAAGGACAGACCAAACTGATCATAGCAGTAGAGTCCATCTTGGTGAATCACTGAGTTTGTTGGTATTATGTATCGATGTGTGGATGAGCATTTACACACAGGACATAGATGACTTAAAGGCAGCTGCATCACCCAAAGCCCATCTCAGCGTGAGTGAGGTGCCACGGAATTTGGAAGCCTGGAGCTCTCTCTTTGTAGGCAGCTTGGCAGTTCAGAGAATTTTTCACTTCAGCAGCCCTTACTGCTTATATAACCTAGGGAGGTGGGGCCTTGTTAATCTGGCAATTTTCAGGAACGTCCTGAAACTGGTGAGTTGTTTACTTCCTAAGTCCTAAGGCACCTCTTTTAGAACTTCCTGAGTCTTTACAAGCTTTACTGGAATGTTTCAATTCAGAGGAAATTGATATACAACATTGACCCTTGAAAGAATAAAAGAGAGACCTGGTCAGGAGACACCTCAGTGGACTGGATGGCAAATGATGGAGGGACGTGGGCAGATTTGCACTGAGATTTAGTGGATGGCTCTTGTGACCTGGAAGATGTTCCTCTGACCCTGTGATGACAAGCCATGGATCCGCCTCCTTCCCACGCTCTGCAAAGAAGCCACTCCCCTTCCTTCTTCTGGCCAAAAGGTTGACCATAGCCGCTTGCAGGGGAGGGGCTATGGGTATAAAAGCTGGGAAAACCACAAGGCTGGTCCTTCGCCATTTTGTAAGGCTGTCTGGAACCATCGGATTTATGTCAGTGTGGACTTTCAAACACAGCGATGATGAGGGGTTGCCCACTTGTCTATAAGTAAACCTGCACCCCAAACTCAGTTAGCAAGTATAATAAACTTGTCAAAATTCTTCAAAACTGGGTTTGGAGAATTTTTTCCTCAGGTTGTCTGTCGCAAGGACCGTGGGAGGAGGGGATTGGATGCCATGTGGCCCTCCCAACAGTGAATTTGACTTTCAGCTCTTCATGTTCAATATACCTTCTCAGCTTCACGAATAGCAGTGCCCAAGCACACAAACAGAAGAATTAGAAGACTGATGCAGGACTCCAGGGGAAAGGTGGTTTGTACCATGGAAAGCATCATAGCGGTGAAGACAATGATTTGTTCACATGCTAAAAATATTTTGAAGATATAGGATTGGTGAAAAAAATGAAATATAATATATGATTAAAAGTATGTGGTTCATGTCTATAATGTCACTACTTGGGTGGCAGAGGCACTATAAATTATCCTAATTAGAGCAGGGTGTGGTGGCACATGACTTCGATCCCAGTACTCCAGAGGCAGAGGCACGTGGATCCTTGTGAGTTCAAGGCCAGCCTGGTCTACATAGTGAGTTCCAGACCAGCTGGGGTTACAGGGAGACCCAGTCTCAAAAAGAACGAAAAAATATATCATGAGTACAAAGCCAGTCTGGGATACATAGGGAATTTGAGGCCAGCAAGAGCAGGACTCTACAATAGATGATAGATAGATGATAGATGATTGATAGATAGATAGATAGATAGATAGATAGATAGATAGATAGATAGATGATAGATACATAGATAGATGACAGATAGATAATAGATAGACAGACAGACAGACAGATAAATGATAGATAAATAGTAGATATACAGGATTAAAGGATTAAAGACAATAGAAAACCTTAAGTCACAATAGTATTTGTCATAGAGTTTTGAGGCATGGAATAATATGCATTATAATAATTATTTTCATAAAAATTCTAGGGACTAGAGAGATGACTTAGTGGTTGCAAGCACTGGCTGCTCTTGCAGAGAACCTGGTTTTAAATCTGAACACCAATATGCCAACTAACAACTGTTGGTGACATCAGTTCTAAGGGATCTGACACCCTCTTCTGACCTCCCAGGGCATTGCAGGGCATGCAGCCAATATACTCATGAATATAAGATAAATATATTAAATAAAATATTTATAGTAATTATTTGCATTAAAATTCTTAAGAATTATTTTAATTAATTATTATGAAACATTTTACTGAATTCTACCACCTCACAGAATATTTCTTTAGAGCTCAATTTTCCTTTCTATCAATGAGATTATAGGCTTGTCTGAATCTAATTGTAGTTATTCTTACATTTGTGTGTGTCAGCTTTGCTTAATATCATCAAAGAAAGGTGAGAGCAAAAGAGATTCAGCATATATATAAAATTAACTAATAATTCAATAATGAGGACAAGTTAAATACCGGAAAGGAGCTTTTGAATCAGAGGACTAAAAACAGTTACAGGCATATTTTAAAACCCTAGGAAGTTAATTCAGTTCTTTCATTATTTTCTTTAGCTTTCCTTTCTTCTATCAAGAAATCTAGAGTGGTACTTGAAAAAGATGCACTTGGGGTGTAGCTTAATGCAAAGCCCCAATCGTTATACTCAAGCTCAAAACCAAGTCTTTCACCCTTTGATAAAGGTGTAAAGCAAAATGCTATTCTATTATATACTCTAAAGTAAGGAATATTAGTATTGTATAGTATGTTACATTAGTATTATATATGATTTATTATTTATTATTATTTTTTGTGTATGTGTGTATTGCCTGCATACAGGTAAGTGCACCTGTGTTGTGCAATGCCCACGGAGGTCAGAAGAGGCTGTCAGAGCCCCTGGGATTGGAGTTACAGACAATTGTTAGCTGCCATGTGAGTGCTGGTATTAGAACCCAGGTCTTCTGCAAGAACAGTCAGTATTCTTAACTGCTAAGCCATCTATCCTGTCTAAAATATGGTTTTAAAATTTTAAAAGAATACTTTGTAATTTCTAGTGCTAATAATATTTAGGGGAAAAAGTTTCTTCTCCTTTTTCACTATATTAAATGTGATTAAATATCTACTCCGTTATACTAAAAATAGGCAATAGGATAAGATTTCCCTACCTAAAATTAATGTATTTTATTACAAACTCATAAGGCTAAGAAAAATTTTAATAAATGACAGTAAAAATGTTTGGCCTTCTAGATAAGAGAGATTTACTGACCTATTGGAAAATTTTACCCCATTTCTGTGGTACAGAAATGAATTACAGAGCTCAGCATGGTGGGCCTTGTCTATGTCTATAATACCAATACTCCAGAGCTGAGGTAGAAAGATTACCACGATTCCAAGGCCAGTCTGAGCTACATAGTAAAATCCAGGCAAGGCCAGACTACAGAGTGAGAGGGTGAAACTGTCTCAAAAAATCCAAAATGGGAATGGTTGAAGACACATCAAAAGGGTTCAGTGCCATGTGTAATCTAAGGAATGAAATTAAAGCAATAAGATTCTCTTTAAACTACTATATTAGCAAAGATTAACCAAATGATATGGAAATTTGTTTTTATGAATAAATTGAGAACTTAAAATGCTTCTGGGGATGTTATTTTTTCCAGTCTTTCCTGAAAACTATATAAAATATTCATTCACCTCGTTTTATATAATGTGTCCCTTTCTGGATTGTGACTCAAGGGCATACACAAAAACGTACAAAATATTTATGTTCAGTGTTCCTTTCATTGTTGTATACAGGTAGAAAAAGTTTGAAATGATGTGACAGTTCAAAAATAGAATTATTTAATAAACCATTTGAAATAAATAGGATGGCTTTTCACCCAGAAGATTAAAAAAATACCATTGCCAATTTTAAATGTAATCCCCAATGTGTAAAATGGAGATATGTACAAAACTGAAAGAGATGTGGTTGCATTTTGCCTGGGATGAAATGATTTCAGATGTGATACACTGATTTCTTCTTTCTACTACCAAGCTCCAAATCTGACATCAAAATAAAAGAGGAAAGGAAAAAAATGTATATTTTGCCTTTCATTACTACAAAGATTAACTATAGAAATGTGTTACAAATGTTGTAAACATTCATAAGGTTTTATAAAGAACTCTGTCAGCATAAATTATTTAAAACATTTGTAGGATATGATTTTATACACTTAGGTTGATGTCTCATTACCAGTTTGATCATAGGATAAAGCACTGAAGGCTTTGGGGGAAATGTGAAAACTGTATTGGAAACGATATCCTGTTTAACGGTCAGACTCTAATATTAGGGTTGGTGATGGCCTGCAAATAATTATAATAATTTTAAAGTCATGACTTGACAATTTGGAAGAACTAGGAAAGTTCTGAAAGACTCATGTGCTGATGTCATGATTAAGTCAACATGAAGCAAGTATCTATTGATATTTTCCTGCTGATTATACATGTACAGGCAAAGCTTTTTCTTCATTAAATCCATCAATGACTACAGGGCTGCTGAAACATTGCCTGACACATAGGAGATATTTGTTGAAGGAAAGAATGACAGTTTCATATATATGAATCAAACTAAGACACCTCTTTTGAGCATATACCCAAAGGATTCTGCATCCTACTATAGAGATACCTGTCGATTCATGTTCATTGCTGCCCTATAGGCAATAGCCAGGAAATGGAAACAACTTAGATGTCCGTCTACTGATGAATGGATAATGAAAGTATGGCACATTTATACAATAAAATATTATTCAGCTTTTAATAAAAAAACAAAACTATGAAAAAATGCATGTAAATGGATGGAGCTGGAAACACTCGTCCTAAGTGATATAACCCAGACCCAGAAAAGCAAACATCACATATTCTCTCACCAGTGGATGCTAGTTTTAAATATATAGATAGTTGTGCTTCAATTGGAAAGACCTCAGAAATCTGGAAACTAATAAGAGACCATGAGGGGGTGGTTCACAGGAAGGTGATAGAATACAGTGATATGAATGGGAAAGAGGGCTGCACAGGTGGCTCTTACAGTGAACTTAGTTTTTATTCCCAGCATCCACGTGGCAGCTTACAATCATATATAACTCCATTGCCAGGAGATCTGATGCACTCTTCTGGCCACCATAAGCATTGCATGCAAGGGTACACTTACATACATGCAGGCAAAACACTCATACGAATAGACAGGAATAAGTAAATAAATAAAATGAAGAAAGAGCTTGGCATGGTGGTGTGTGCCTTTAAGCATTCAGGAGACAGATACAGGTGGATCTCTGTGAACTCAAGGCCAGCCTGGTTTACATAGTGATTTCAAGGACTACATGGTGCCACTCTGTCTCAATAAATAATAAACAAACAAATAAATAATGGAAAAGGGAATCACAGCATGGGTTTAATGATGTGGAGAGTGTGAGTATAGGCAGAAGAGGGAGTAGGGGAGGAATCACTAACACTAAATGTCTTTTGAAAGTTATATGGAAACCTACTATGGAAGCATCTTTCAACATATACATATACCGTATAATGTAATTATCACATAGCAGGGGTTCAATGGCCCTAGTAGACAACACAAGGTAGCAAATGAAAAGCCCAATTCTGTCTGCTGGAGTTCTTCACCAGAGAGATCCCAAAAATTCTCCAATAATATATGCTGTTGCCATTGCATTTGGTTACCCACCAGAACTTGGTGGTAAGATCCTACAGCTAAAGAAACTACATGTCTGAGATGGCAAAAAACAAGGAGAAATCAAACTGGCCTTGAGCTTAAAGTTTCATCCCTGCTAGCTAGCTTTCATGTTACCAGAAGATGTAATGGGTGCTACTTGCACAGAAAGGTAATAATCAACTTTTCCCAGCTCTGAACCCTGCAAGCTTCAATAGCAACTGACTCGGCAAAATATACCCAATGTTCTAGGCATAATCAACAACCTTCAAAATGGATTTAAGGTCTGCTTCACAAAATGGAGTTCATACCTACTGCTGTTAACAGGGTCAAGAACCATAGGCGAGAACCTACTACTATCATTCTGCTAAATGGTCATAATATCAAACTGACTCATAATAACATGCTGTTATATCCATAGATTAATGCATCTTTCATCTCTCATCAAAGAAGGTTCTTCTTGCAGCAGATGGTGATTAGCACAGAGCCCCACAATTGTTCAACATGCAAAGCATAAGAGACTATGGAATGCTCAGCCCTAAATCAGACACCTATATTATATTCCCTGTTCCCAAGGCACAGGGATCACTGAAGAAGAGGTATCAAAAAGGTTGTAAGAGCCAGAGGTGGTAGATGAATACAAGGGAATTTTGTTTTCTGATCAACAAAGGGTGGTTGCACGCATGAACCCACAAAATTTATGACAGCATGCACAATACCTATGCAAATCCAAGTTAGATAGGGGCCCAGCATGGATGGGGGAGGTGGGCAGGAAGTCCAAGCTCTAGTAGAGGATCTATCAGCAATTGATAGATGATGGGAGAGGGACAGTCAGTTTTCCTTACTGGCTTAACACCTGATAGGTTGTCCAGACTCCAAGACACAGGCCCACATTCAAGAGCATTTAGGAAACATTAGATTCATTGGGCCTTTAAAAATCAGGACAAATAGAGGACATAAGGGGTGGGGAGGGTAAGATGGAGTAGAGAGGAAGGAGAGAGTCTAAATATGATCAAAATACTTTGTATGAAAGGTTGGAATCAATAGAAATATTCCAAAAAATGTTTTAAAATGTGCACTAAAATTATTGTACATCATGTTTTTCTAATATATTTATAAGAATAACTCAGAAATCTATATCAAAGATTCCCACAACCACCAAATATTTTGTTATAGAAAACTTGATAATTGGATATTTAAGTGAAAGAATGAGCCTGAGCTTTAGAAATTTTTATTAACTTCAAGTAAAGAATGGTGTTACACATAGAACTGGAATTCACAGAGGACTCAGGTTTTAGAAAACTTAACCATATCAAGCAAGCTTGTGATCAAAGGATTGCCATTTTCATTTCTGACAGTCTTATCTAGGGCCTTGCTATCTCTCATGATTGGATTTTTATAGATTAGAAAGGGTAGTCACTCACTTTCTGTCTCATCCTATATTTAAAAATCATATGGGAGTCTACTATTTTATAAGCATAGTGTGTGTGTATCTGTGTGTGTAAAAAAGATTTTAATGGGAATTTATATTGCTTCCCAGAAACCATAGGTTGCCAATTAAAAAGCTCAATGCCAGGAGTGGAATACCTCCTCTCCAGGAGTGGTTAGAGGTGTCCTGGAGACCCCTCCCATCAATACAGGCTGTTGCCATCGTTTTTGAGTGCATACCAGAACTTGATGGTAAGACTCTATTGTTGAAGACACTTTTGTCATAGGGTGGGGAAATCAAGCTGATACTGACCAGCTGGGGAACTCACAGGTTCCAGTCATGAACCTGCTACTATTCTTTTGCTAAATGGACATAGTATCAAAGTGCCTTTAAATTTATATCTCTCTATCCATAGATGAATGCAGCTCTCAGATCTCATCAACAAAATTCCTTTGTGTAGGATATGGTGGTTATCGCAGGAATTCACAGCTGGCCAGCATGCATACAAAAAGTGAGTGTGGAATGCTGAGTCTCAAATAGGAAAGTTATATCACATCCTCTGCCCTCAAGGGTGAGTGACCATCAAGGAAGATAGGGCAGTAAGATTGTAAAGGCCAGATAGGAGAGAAGACTGGATGGAGCTAGACAGGGTCTTCAGGGCATGACAAGACTGTTATATACATGAAGTCACAGCAGCTGTGATTGCCTGCACGAGATCAAGTCGAACAACAACCCTGCCTGGAGCAGAAGGGGCTTGTCCTTTCCCCTAGCTGAGTAGCTCTTAACTGTTGATGGCTTCTTTGGGAGGAAAGGGCATTTTTCTTTAAAGATGTTCCTTGTGCTATGTCCACTATGTTTGAGCAGATGACCCCACACCCCTGGGTATATGGGCAGAACAAATCAGAATCATTGATTATTTAAAAAAGATCTATTTAAAAAAGGACTGTTTAAAAAAGAAAAGGAAAAGAAGTTGGAAAGGGGTGAATAGAGGGGTGGGTTTGGGAGATGTAAGGGCTAAGAAAGGGGGTGCGGTGGAAATGACTGAAATACATTGCATGCATGTAGGTAATTCTTAAAGAATTAATAACAATATTATATTTTTAAAAGGGCACTATTCACAGTCTGATCTATTATAGCATCTAAAGTTAGTGGTTCATCTCTACTGGGGCAAAGACAAACTTTGTATTTTAAATCTAATGTGTTTAGCTCAAGCAATTTTTTAAGTGCAAGTTTCTGTTAATCATGAAGTGAGTTTTGTCATATTTTTTACAGAATTGATGTAAAATTTTTGAGAGTTCAATAATGAACTTAGTGAATAAGTGTTAGTCAATATATTTAAATTCTAAGGAGCATGCCAAGGTAATGTGATTTATAATTCTGTTGTGCATTAAATGATATTCATGCTTAAAACATCTACAGTTTCTCCATCTTTTATACTTTGAGTTGTCTTTTCTAGGTTTTGAATATCTGAATTTTCCCCATTGTATTCTTAAGTTTTTCTCTCCAACGTTCTTATCACTTCATACTCTCTTAGTTCCCTTCAATTCTTTTAGCACCCTTTGGTGACTCTTCCCATTCAAAGGGGTTCTCTAGAGTTTCCTAACTTGAACTTAGATCTTTTCATTTTAAATGAATAATTTACCCTCTTTTGTAAACTGGATTTTCTCCTCAGCTATATAGTCAGAAGCAAATTGAGATCTAAACAATTGCATTCTACATGTCTTTAACACCATACCATCTGTTTAGATCAGCCTAATTATATCTTCTTTGTTTTTTGTTTTTCCTGTTTGCATAAATTTTATGAATAAAAATCCATTGGCCTTGTTTCGGATTTTCACAAGTCATTTTGAGCTTTATGCAGCTCAATTTAAACATATTAATATGAATTAAATAAATAATACCTCTTTTATCATTTTTGTATAATTTTGAAATGGCACAAGTAATCAAATCATTTTCAAATTTAAACATTTTTCCTTTTTTATTGAATTTTTGCTGATTTCATACAAGACACTTTGATCATATTTAGATCCCCTGCCCTATCTGTACCCCTCTACTAGCACCCAATTTCATGTACTTAGTTATATATATATATGACTATTGAATCAAATTTGTGTCCCTAAACATCCTTTTGTGTGGGTCCATCCACTGGAGGTTGGTTAAACTCCCAACAGTCACATCCTTCAAAGGACTTGACTCTCCCTTTCCCAGAAGTCATTAATTTCTAATAGTTTCTCAGGTAGGGAGGAGGTTTCTTCCCACTTTTCCAGGTCTATTTTGGGATTTTGTCTGGCTTGAGCTTGTGTGATACTTATGCATGTTGTCACCATTGTTGTGAGTCCATGTGAGTAAATTCCCAGCTGTCTGGAAAACTCTGTTTCTTTGTTTCTGTCTACCACCTCTGGCTCTAACAATCTATCTGCCACCTCTCCCAAAAGGCTCCCTGAGCCTTTGAAGGCAGGAATTTTATATAGGTGTCCAATTCAGGGATAAGACAGCTTCTTGTTCTCTGTACGTTGGCCAGTTGTGGGTTTCTGTTTTAATCATCATCTGCTGCATAAGGAAGCTTCTCTGGTAAGAGCTGAGAGATGCCTTAACCAATGGGTATAACAATAAGTCACTAGGAGTCACTTCCACACTATCAGTTTAGCAGAACAATAGCATTAGGCTGTCCATACAGCCATTAGCCTGTCTAGCCACAGGTTCTTAGGCCTGATATAAATATCATGTATGGACTCTGTCTTATGATGTGGACCTTAGATCCAATTAGAAAGTGATTGTCAAATCCCTCCTGTCTCAAAAACTGGTCTGGCAAGATACGACCTCTTGTGCAGCAGTGGCATGAATAAACAATTACATTTTTAAATTGCCAGCACTAGAACAGAAACACAACATAAACTGAAGATAGTTTCACTTTTCTCATCCCAAATTTGTCCTTTCCTCAGACATTACCAAGCTGACAGCTTATCACCTTTACTCAGACCTTCCTCCTTACTGAATTTATAATTATACACACAACAATACATGTATGTGCCTGGCCATGAAAGTTGTTTAGCAACCTGATTTGATTATTTGTCAAAATATCATAAATTGTTTTCTGATTTTCTTCTTTGTTGTGCTGGGGATTGGGTGTCAAGATAGGACCCACAAACTGGAACATGGTCCCACTGAGCTACAGTTTCTCTCAACCCGAAACATTCTATTTTAGTAAAGGTCTTACTAATACGCTTTTATTGATGCGTTACTATAATCAAGACACTATAATTTACTTAATAGTTTTGCAATTAAATTGTTATCAGTTTATAATTTTTAAATTACTTTTAAAAATAGCAACAGTTAAGCTATTCTTGGGCCTAGAGGGACTGGGTTAGCAGAAACCTGAAAACAAGAAGAGACCTGAAGATCTACACAGCAGCTTGAGCAAAAGATACTGGCCACTTAGAGATATACACAGTACCCAGGGGACCCTCAGCCACATAGATAATCATGTCTTTGGAATCTGAATCCAGGAAAAAGAACAGAGGAAGATTCCACAAGACCTTAGAACGTCACAGAGTACAGAACAGTAGGTATCTGTGGGCGAGGATGGAACAGGAAAACCTGTAAGTGACAGCCATAAGTCTTTGCAAATAAGGCTGATTGATCTAAGATCAGTGCAGATCAACACTGAGGCCTTCCTAATAAAATGATGCAGGCCTCAAATTTAGCCTAGGAACTATTGTTAACTGATTACTGCTGAGTGAGAGAGAGCTGATCTTCCTTAACAGGAAAACTCTAGATAGGCTGACTAGATTCCAGTGGATGAACTTGCACTGAGGGACAACTGGATACATAAACTTGATTTGATTGGCCTTAAATATCTGGCAGAATGCATGAAATCCAGTTGAACAGTGGTCTAAGTAGGGGTATGAATAGGTGAGGGGTATAAAGATGACTAAGTTGTTTTGTATGTAATGCAAAAAATTCAATAAAAATACGCATTAGAAAAAAAAGATGATGTCAAACCTGTGAAGTCAGCACAGGAACACTGACAAGTTCATCAAAAGTATCAAGTATCAGTTCATTTTTCTGGTAACAGATTGCTTTAAAACAATTCTCTATTTTCTATTGCTTTTAGAAGGAAAGGGGGACTGATGTTTAGAATATAATATTGGTGAGTATAGTCGCTACTGTATCTTGCTTATGATGTCCCATAATCAGCTGAAGTTTCTAAAGTGTGAGACAAAGTAAGAAAAGACTCAGAATATAGGGAATAAACTGATAGAACCAGATCCAGATTGGTTTGTACATAAATTAATAGCCATGATTCATATATGAAAGGAGCCACCATATGATCTTGCCTAAGAAAGATGAAAACGTGTGTATACAAAATGAAATGCACAGGGATGTTCAAAGAGACTCTACCTAGAATAGACCCAAGCTAGGTCTATTGAAAAAATATGAATATTCACTGGCAGATAAACACTGACAAACTGTCATGTGTTTTAATACTGCTGTGCAGCAAAATCAAAGAACTACTGATTCGCACAGTAGCAACTACTGGACAAGAGGGGTTCAACATGAAAGATTGTGTTGTTCTGTTTATAAATAATATTCTAGAATAGGCAAAACTAACCTACATTTTTAGACCCCAGATTTGTGGTTGGCTGGAAGTAGGAATGGGGAGAGCAGATGACCACAGAGCGGCATGAAGTATTCTGACTTGATGAACATCCTTGTATTCAGTTATGATGCTGGTTACATGGATGTGCATTTTAATAAAAATGCTTGAGTAAAATAAATCTGCTGTATATCAAATAAATCTTAATACAGTTATTTAAATTTTCAAAACTAAGTGTATGAGTGTTTGTTGTGCCTTCAGTTGTGTGCAAGTGCATGTGTATATCTATGCACATTGTCTGGAAGCCAGGGGTCAGCCTCAAGTGTCATTCTCCATGAGCTGTCCACCTTTATTTTGAGAGAGAGTCTCTTACTGGAACATGGGGCTTGCCAGTTAGGTCAAGCCGACTGGTCGGCAAACTAGTGATCTACCTGTCTCTGCCTTCCCAGTGCTGGGATTACAAGTATAAACATGAGGACTTGAGTTTGATGCCCAACGTGCACATATACTCAACGTGCACATATACTCAACAAAACATGTTTCTACAATGTAAGTTCTAATTCAATTCTAAAGTGTCAAATTTTAAAATTGGGCAAATATTTTAATAGGAAGTCAATAAAAGGAGATATATAATTATTAAACTAAAGATAAACTACTAATAATCATTAATCATAAAAAGTAATATTAAAGCCACACAGAATTGTTAATGCATATTCACTAGAATAGTCTGCATAAGTATAAAAATGTCAGCAGCAAAGGGAGAGAGGTCATAGTATTCCTTTCTCAAAGCAGCATGAAATGGCATAGTCACCTTGGGAAAAACATTTGGCAGTTTCTTAACAAAGATATTATGCATCCACGACACACATCTTCCTGTGTTAGGTATCCAACCAGATAAAGAAAAGCTATGCCCTGTCCACAAATGTCCACAAATGTCCAGAACAACTTTATTCACAAGCACCAAAGAAACAAATTTGACCAGTACTATAACAGCAAGAGAATATTAAGCATGCAATAGAGCAGTAGTCAGTAATAAAATGAAAAAGAGGCTTTCAGGGCTCTGGGAACTTGCTCATGAACTTGCAACAATGATGATAGCATGCCCAAGACCAATGTTGACTCAATTATACAAAAACCCAGCATAGAATGAGGGAAATGGACAGCAGGCTCCAACCCTAACCAAGAAACTATTGGCAAATGATTACTGTGCGGCAAAGGAGAGTAGATCTTCTTTAGGACAATGACTTTAGATAGGCTGACTAGACTCCACTGGATGAACTAGCATCAAAGGACATCTGAGTACAAATGCTGGACCAGATAGGACTTAACTTATATGCCAAAATACCTGAAATCTGGTGGGGGTGCTGAGGAGGATAGGGAGAGAGGACGGGGTCTAAATTTGATTAAGTTGTACTATATGAAATACACAAAACTCAAAAATTTGTCATTCAGAAAACATTAAAAGTAAAGATAAAATTAACTTTTTACACATATAGCTAAGGTAAATCTCTAAAGCAACAGGCTGAAAGAAAGAATTCAAACAGAGATACATTTATTGTGATGATTTTCTAAATAAGCACAACAAATACCTGACAATAGAAATGAGGTCAATTCTATCTTCAATGTGGGAAAGTAGGTTTGGCTTTAAGAGGCATAATCTTGAAAATACTCTATTGGTTGTATGAGTAAACGACACATGCATTTGTGAAATGAATTGATGCAAGCCTAGTAACTGTTGCAAAGACAATGTCTGAGACCAGAATTAAACTCACTTTGAGCTTGAACTTGGTCACCTGCAACAGAAATTATACAATATTAACATGCAAAAGCATGCTTCTTCTTAGCATAGATATTAATGGCCTGAATGATATGAAATTATAAGGAATCATTATATCTAGACATACATTAGCCTTCCTATGTATGTGTTTACTTGGTAAGCTACTGTTTTAGTTACCTTCCTTGGCACTGTAATAGAATATCTGACAGAAACAACTTAAGGGATGGAGGATTTATTTTGGCACACAGAGGGGTCAGTGCATGCTGGGAAGTACATGACAGCTAAAGTGTGTTGTGGGTTCTCCTCAGGCCAGCTGTGAAGACCCTAACCTGGATCGGGTCCCCTGACGATTGGGGGTTAAGAGGCACGGGGTCAGGCCACACAGACCCCAGGGGTCGGCTAGAAGCAAGCACTAGGCGAGGTGATGCCGGCTCCTTTAATGCAGGAGGAGGCACACCTTATATTTCCATTTTCTCCGCCCCCGAGTCCCTTTAGTCAGCATATCTATTCTGATTGGTCCGCCACGCACTCTGTCAGCAGTCACTGGGCTCTCCAGCAGGGTATGGAGGCTTGGGCTCCTTTTGGCCAGCTATTTGCGGACCAAGAAGTGAAGTGAATTCTTCCTGAATCCCAGGGCTCTGGGTCCGCACCATCTTTGGAGGCCTCCTGCTACACAAGTGTTTGATTGTGATGACAGCAGCTTGTGGCAACTTGCTTCTGTCTTCACAAATCAGGAAGCAGAATGCTCTGCTTGGAAACAGAAGTGATATTACCTTCACTTCCTCTGGTGACCTTCTGCTAGTTTTTCAAGTCCGAGAGGTTATACCTCCCCAAACACTGCCAATAATGGGGCACTGAGTATTCAAAGTTGAGATGTGGAGTCCTGTATTAGTTAAGGTTCTTTAACAAAACTGATAGAGCCTATGAGAACTGGAGATTGGCTTACACAATATGGTCTGGTCTGAGTGGTCTACCAATGACTGTCTGAAAATCTGGCAGGTGTTCACTTGTAAGACTGGATGTCTCAACAGTTCCAATCTAGTACTGATAGCTTGGGGGATTCCTGGAGAGCTCCTCATGTTCAGTCATATTTTGGAGCCAGAATAAGTTGGTTCTAACATTGGCAAAAGAATGCCCCAGCAACAGGATCAATGTACTTGTCAGAATAAGTGAAAGCACGTAGGCTAAAGGCAGCATTTCGTTCTGCAGTGTCCTTTTCTCTAGACTGCCACAATCTGGTGCAGCCACCTTTAAGTTGTGTCTTCCTGCTTCATGCAATTTAATGGAGAAAATTCCTCACAGGAGTACCTAGTAGCTTGCATTTTAGTTGACTCCAGGACCAGTCACCTTGACAACCAAGATTAACCCTCACATAGACATTTCACATACAAACCATACAATTACAGTGCATTTTTAAACAATATTTAAAGCTATATCTAAATTGAAAGCATTTTGGAACTTCATTGGAATATGATAGGCCAGCATTTTATTTTGCACTTCATTTCTTGAATGATTATGTTTATATATGAGACTGTTTGTGTGTTTCAACTTCTCTGTTTTCATAGTGGCAAGCCAAGGAGAAATGAAATTTACTTCATTACAAGTTAAATTTATCAAGGCATATCATTTAAGACATGATCAATTAAAACACATTATCTTATATAACCAACATATTTAGCCCTCTAGCTAAATTATCCCTTGCTTGGATGTCACAGCCACCTCAAGTAACATGACTTTATACAGACAACTAGTTATAATCAAATGTGTCCACATTCTCTCATCCTCACCCCAAAATGGAGAGAAACAGACATATTTTATTTTGCATTAACATACGCAGTAAATGAATGGCAAAATATCACAGTGCATATGCTTAAAAAAATTTTGGGTGATAATATACACAATGTTGATTTTTAAAAATTTCTTTCCTGAGTGATTTAATTTTTATGTATACACGCATATTTTGTAGAAACAAGGATTTATTTTTAATTAAGTGGATGTGTGTGTATGTGTGTGTGTCTGTGTGTGTGTGTGTGTGTGTGTGCATGTGTGGGTAAGACACAAGGGTATCAGGGTCTGCAGAAGCCACAGTGGGTGTCAGATGCCCTGGAGCTAAAGTTAGGGGTGATTGTGAGCCTGAATTGGGTTCTAGGAAGCAACCTTGGATGCTCTCCAAGATCAGTTCCAGCTCTTAATAGCTGAGCCATAATGTATTTTTTAACTAAGAAGAATTCATAATTTCAAATGGCTCAATAAGCAGCAAAATTGATAGAGGCACTCATGGGGCAGCTGGGGATATGCAAGAAACCATATTCCAGGCTGGGCAAGTTGCGGACACAGGAGAGCAGCCTTGAAAAGCAGTACGTTGTACATATTCAAGTGGCAGCCCTAGAGGCAGGGTCCAGAACAAGCGATGGGGAAAACCTGGTCAGAAAACCAGTATTGTCATTATACCAATTTTGCAAACACCTAGACTCTCTAAAGCCAAAATATATTCTTCATGGTCTTAAACTTGATGCAATATACAAGATATTGCAAACAAAAGCATGATTATCTTTTGCATGTATGCGATATGCATGTTACATGATCATAAAGGACTATTATGTTTAGAATAACTGCAAATCTAAGAGTTAAAGTTAAACGCTATTTTTTTAACTCAAAGTAGTAGTTCCTTCAACCTCTTCTCCTTTATCGGACATCTCATTTTTACTCATCTCTGAAATTTTCCACTCCATGTAGAAGAGGGTGGAAAAAAATGCATTCAAGTGATAAAAGTAGTCTATTGTGGAAATCAGTCTCAGAGATTCCCCTTCTAAAGTGCCCCAAGAATGTGTTCTCTTCTCTGTGAGAAAGAACCTCAGATTCGTTTTCCACGCCAGAAACAAAGGGCGAAAAATTCCAAAAGGAATAATTTCCTGTAACAGGCTTGTGCTTGTATTGTGCGTTCCTTACACTGGAAGCCCCATTCTTTGACACTAAAGCTTAGAATATATTGAATGTGTTTTATTTGATTTTTGATACTACCTTGAAATGAAAAAAGAAATCCAGGGGTAAAGGGAAACTTTCATCTGTGCAGTCCTTTCTGGCCTCAGGGTGCTAGTGTAAGCAGCAGTGTGAGACACAGTGAGATCACTGCCACAGGCCACAAGCTTGAAGCTCAGCACACACCGTTATCATCTAACATGCTTCTCCGTGTCTTCATGTGAAGAGAGGACGCAGGCTAAATCCAAGGACCAGGACAGAGAGGTTTGTGGATATGTAAGAACACAGGGGAGAGGAACAGCTCATAACTGTGGGGTCCAGGCTCTAATCTGCTATGAATATTTAGTGATGTAGATGTGCTGCCATGCTACAGACTCTCCACTTAGGGAAGTGTTGTTAGGCTTCCTCTCTCATCCTGTCAAGATATAATAGTTTCTTTTCACAGGGTCCGAAAAGTCCTTGTAATGTGTGTCGACCTATTAGACAAGTTGTCACCATCCTAACAGCACTTTGAAGCTGCTCACAGTGTATGTCATTGTTTAACATAAGAAAATCTATATTGATCATACAAACCACCCCAGGGAACAAACTACATATGTATATTGTTAAGACATAATATATATACATATATATATATACATATATACATATATTATGTATATGTTCACATAATCACATATATTTAAACTTAGTTATTAAGATATAAAGTTTAGCACCAGGTAACTGTACTAGTCCAGATAAATGCCCTAGTAGTAGAGAATAAAATGCGCTTATATGGGGCTGGAGAGATAGCTCAGTGGTTAAAAGCACTGACTGCTCTTGCAGAAGAACCAGGTTCGAATCCCAGCACCCACGTGATGGTTAATAACCATCCATAACTCTAGTTCCAGGGGATCTGAGACCCTCTTCTATCCTCAATGGGCATTGCATGACATGGGTGCACTTACATAATTTCAGACATGACATTCACACATAAAAATAAAAGAATGTGCTTTTATTTTCTGGCAGGAACAAGAGTGAGAAGGAATGGTTCTCACTTCAGGAAACACCAGTGGTCATCACAGCACTGAACTCCACTACTGGTTGTGATGAATATGGTTAGGGCTTCATTAGTCACTCAAAATAACT
This sequence comes from Nannospalax galili, assembly GCF_000622305.1. Taxonomy (NCBI): domain Eukaryota; kingdom Metazoa; phylum Chordata; class Mammalia; order Rodentia; family Spalacidae; genus Nannospalax; species Nannospalax galili. Next base: position 7,647,169 of record NW_008342393.1, on the reverse strand, counting down.
AATCTTTAAAAATCATACACTCCAGGCCAAAATGCTACGTAAAGTCAGATTCCAACTGTAACAGTTGAGTAGGAAGGCTCAGCTTACATATTTTCTTACATATTTATTTGTTCTTTGAAATTTTTATGATGCATTTATTACTTTAATATTATAAAATAGTATTTTTAAATTACTATTGTCTAATGAGGGAATAGACATATAAATAAACATAGCTCATTGATACATTTTATTCTAGTGAATTGCTCATAATAAAGCAAAATAAAGTATATGAATCTTCTAAATTTAGGAAGCCAAATATGATATTAAAATTGTTAATAAATTTTATGAAAGCATCATATACTTCTATCTAAGTATGTGTTTTATGCCTATTGCTTCACTTACAAATTTAGAGAGAGAACACAGGAGGACAAACAAGGGCTCTGCCTCTTTTGATGCTATAACTTTGAGTACCAGCTGCTTGTGTCAAGATGTAAATGTGATGGCAGGCACAGATAGGGACTTGCCATGTGATATTACTTTTCTTATTGGAGGCTCTGCTATAATATATGCATTGTGTTCTGCCCAATAATCAAACTCCACACGTACCTTCAAATGTACATAGCATTAAGGCACTCATGGTTGCTCCTCTTTTACCATAAATTTGCTTCCTCATTTAACGCCCACACGATGTACATAACTACATGGGCAATTTACTCCCAATTTATTGTGAGCCATTGTATTCTGGGGCTGAATTTTTGCTTGAATTTTCTACTGTGTGTAAAATGCTGAAGTGAATGTGGTTTAAATTGGGTATGGTTTTGGGGGGTGGAATGTTCTTGAAAATCATGTGGAAGTAATAAACAAGGTTACTAACTGAATGCATTTAAGTTATAGGCAAAATGAGAAGGCTGTAAAACTAGATTTGTTTTTGTTTGTTTTTTGGGCATGCCCCACAAGGCTTGCTCTCATATACATACAGGTAGGCAGAGATGTAATAACTGAGGCATTCTAATGTAAATGTGCATATGCCTTAAATATGACAGACTATGGTTTTTTGTTTTGTTTTGTTTTGTTTTTCGGTCATTTTTGAGACAAGGTCTCCCTGTAGCCCCAGCTATCCTGGAACTCACTATGTAGACCAGGCTGGCCTTGAACTCACAGAGATCTGCCTGCCTCTGCCTCCCGAGTGCTGGGATCAAAGGCTTGCGCCACCACGCCCAGCTCAGACTGTTTTTAAACTGTAGTATCTTTGAAATTTCACAGTTTTCTCTTACCCCTCCCAAATTTTCTAATTACATGTTTAACCATTGCTCTAGTGATATTACTTGTCCAAGAGGATGGAAATGAGTATGTCCAATCCTGTGGTTTCCCACCAAGGACTGGCACAGAGAATCATTATATAATTAATTTGTTTGGCAACATTGGAAGAGTTACTAATAAGAAATGGCAATGCTCTCTTTGGAAAGCATTGGAAACTTTACAGCTGTTGCCTTCCTCTTTATCTATGGAGACTGGGCCCACCCGGCTGGAGGGAGAGCAAAGGGAGGGGACTGGTCCAGGACCCTGTGCAAGGACTGCCTATTCCCCACCCCCTCCCCTGCAACTCTGCAGCTGTAATGTCACAGGAGAACAGATGACCAGCTTGCAAAAGGCCCTAATGCTTAAGCTGAGATCCCTGAAGGAGGAACTGGTGGAAGACTTCTGATCACCTTGGTGGATAAGTCTTATCTTATCATATAACTGGGATGTGACCATCTTCAGATCCCTCAACACCCTCTATGAAAGTGGTTACTTAAAGGCACATATAAAATTACCCACACTGACCACCTATCTTCAGATTCTTGGCCAAATTGTGACACACCAGCATTTATGAGAATGGAGATGTATGGATTTCAATTATTCATCTGCCTGGAGATGACCCGCAGAGTGGAGAACTGCCCTCTGAAATGTGGGATCATATTCAGGATGTGAAGACTATTCTGTAAGAGTATTCTCAGTTTAATGAACCCAACACTGTTTCCCCAGCCACAGTGGATGCTCAGTTATGTTCAGGAAATGGAGGGACAGGAAAAGGAAAAAGCAAAGAGCTTGCTGAAATCATTAGGAAACAGTGTTAGTGACTAAGGCTAAAGCAGAAAAAGATGGAGTGAAGGTCCCCACAATCCTGACAGAATAGTGCCTCAAAATTAAAGTGCCTTCCAATGCAACAGCTCAGATTTGCTTTATGATGACTAGTATGAAGAATATCAGTGATGAAGATGAGGAGGAAGAAGATGTGAATTGTAATGATGATGATGATGATGATGATTCTGTAAATGAGGAGTCAAAGTGGTGCATTCCTTTAGTGCCAGTGTACTTCCTTGCTGGCTCAGGCCAAAGGGAAGAGAGCAAGTGTGGGCCTAGCAGTGGCCCCTCAGCAAAAGCTTATTCACTGGGTGGGGAAAGGGAACACAGCTCCTGCTGACTGCGGTTATGGCTATCACTTGACTCTTTTCCACAAACTTTTATTGTAGAGAAAATAACCCTCCACAGAATGTCTGAATTCTTGCATTCTTTAACCTTTCATCACTGTATTGATTCTTGTTTAAAAACCACTACAACCACCAAACTCCAGCCCCACTTCATCTCTGTGGAGTGGTCACAACAACAAAAAAATTTTTTGTCTGTTTTTAGCTTCCTGAAGAATGAGTCTAAGACATTTCATGTGTTCAAAGCTGGGAACTCACTGGGAGTTCACAAGTGCTGGTTATATTTAGTAACAAAAGAAAATGGGGGGGGCAAAAAAGGCACAAAACAAACTAAAAGTTGCATGACAACAACAACAAAGAACCACAACAAGAACAGCAGCAAAAACACAGCAATAATTTTTAAAAAAGCAATTTTCCAAGGTTTAGCTGCTTCTTTACATTAATTCATGCACATCTGTTCAGCCCTGTGATGGTAAATTGTGTTTCTTTTCCTTCTTGGGGCTGGGATGCTCTGGGAATCAGGCATTAGCTCCTTGCTAAGCCTGATGAAATGTACTTCTCTGCCTCCATGGCCTCATCGAAAGGTGGAAGCCTCAGATAGTCTGAGGATATAAACCAGGTTTTATTTTTGGAATCTATTGGAATCTAAAGGTTGAAACAAATATTCGTACTTTACATGGAACTGGGCACTTGGTTGCTATTTATTTGAAAGGTAGGGTAGTCTCTGTTTTCCCAGAGTGGGACAAGTGAGGAGGAGGTAGAAGTTAGTGTGCATGGATTTTTAGTGATGAAAGCAAAGAGGTGAAAATCACATCAGTTTTGATTGACGCTGCTGAGAAGGAGAAGTGAAAACCACTGGCAGCCATTGTTGGGGGAAGAAACATCTGTCTTCTGTGTTTAATGTGGCCTTCCTCTCAAAGACACACTTCCACTCTGAATACGCTTTTATTTAAGTAGCTACTCAGTATTAATCTAAGGAACTATTCAGTATTACTCCATGGTGATGTGTTTAGATTTTCACTTTCATTGAGCTGCTTATACAGATAGTGATAAACATGGGTGCGTGTGTGAGAAAAAATAAAAGAATTTGTAAAATACCTGTTCTGAAAAACAATGAGGAATGTTTTACAGTGATGCTAAATCATTTTTTTCCAACGCCATTACAAATCTTTAGTGGGAAGAACTGAGCCATTTTGTGTTTTTTCCATGCCAGATCTTTAGCTCAGAGACTATCAAGAGCTGAGATACAATAAATTTTAAGATTAAAGAAAAATGAACAAACAAAAATTGTTGCTATGGAATTTAAGAAAAATGGCAACTGATGTTTCTGAAGGTTTATGACTTCGGATGTATCAATTCGAAGCTTCTACGTATTGAGTCTTTGGAACAAACTGTGAGGTAATCTCTAGTACTATCCTCATTTTAGAAGTGAAGCACCAGAGGCACAGAAAGTTAAACTGTTTGCCCCTGGACTGCAGCAGGTAGAGATGGAGATAACCAAAGGCTGATTCTAGGCTCCAGCAGAGGCACAGAAAGTTAAACTGTTTGCCCCTGGACTGCAGCAGGTAGAGATTCTAGGCTGATTCTAGGCTCCATGTCAGGATACCATTCTCCTGCCTTTCCCATATGGACTTTCATGGAGCTGTGACAACATGCCTTTTCATGCTATGATGGGGGCAGTATTATGAACTCACACAGCATAAGTTGTGGATGCGGATGCCAAGTCTACTCTTACTTCTCACTTAGTCTAATTGAACCTCAATATTGGCCTCTGTAAAATCACAATCCCTTTCTAAACCCTCTTTGAATAACAAAAATCATATTGGTACTGGAAACGACAGAAATCAATATTAATATTTCTTGATTTCTATAGGGAGGCACTGGATCAGTCGTCTTTTCACATTGAGCCATTTTAAACTGTTTCTTTTCTCAAATGTTTTTTATATTTCAAATCTTATTTATTAGTATATATTATTTATGTGAAATAACAAGGTTAATTATGACAGTTGCCAGCGTCGGAGACTTTCCTAATGGCCTAGGTGAAACTCAACCATATGTAGAGCTGGGTGTAGTGCTACACACCTGTAAAACAGTATTCAGAAAGCTAAGGCAAGTGAATTTCCAGTTCCCAACCAGCCTGAACTACACAATGAGACCTTGTGACTAAAGAGGCTCAGGAGGAAGACTAGGAGGAGGGGGGGAAGAGGAGGGCTTGGGGACAGTGCATATCACTCGTGCTCATTGTAACAAGCGATTCTCTCTTTGATATAGAATTGCATATTTTGTTTTACATTACCTCCTGTGATGGCTAATCCTGGGTGTCAACTTGACTGGATCTGGGCTTAACTGAAATTAGAGAGATCTTCTTAATTGGATCATCTGAAGCTGGAAGACACACCCTAAATGTGGGTGTTACCTTCTGATGGCAGTCCCTATAAAAGGCCTTGGCAGAGGAGAACACCTGGCTTCTGGCTGCTTGCCTTCTTTCTCACTGGTGAGTTCGTCTTGCTGCTGTAGACTGAAGACTAGCTGATCTTTTGGAATTTGTCAGACCTTCAGCACCAGATTGGGACTACTGAGACATCCAGCCTTGTGGACTGAGTGACTACAGATTCTCAGCATCTCCAGTGTGGTGCAGCCATTGGTGGACTACTCGGACTCTATCCTGTGAGCTAGGCTGATAAATCTCTATACATATATATTCATTCTACCAGTTCTGTTTCTTTGGAGAACCCTAATACTCCTCCACAAATATTTGCTGAATAATGAGACTTCTATGTGAGTCAGTCAGTCTTTATTACATTTTTTTCTTACTTCAGAATGATACGATGTCCTATTTAAATTGGAGATGTGCTATGGATTTTCATAAATGCATGACACTCAAGGAAACACGTCAGAGTGGTTATGTGGGTTACCTATAGTAAGTCAAATTTGACGGTGAAAATTTTTCTTTTTTTTTTGTTCTCTATCTTTTTATTATTGTTGTGATATTTGATAGAATTTAAAAAGACTCTGAAATTACCTAGGCTTAATCTTTACTCAAATGCATCACATTCCATAAGGGAATTCACAATTGTACATTTATAAATGTGTAAGGCCATGACTTATAATTATTAATATGCACATATAGGAACTTCACTATTTCTAAAGAATAAATATGAAAGAAAATAAAATGAGGTGTGATTTGGGTATTTCATTTTAATGTCAAGTGCTCTTTGGCAGAATCAGCAATTGCTAAGAAGTTTTGGAATCAAGTACTAATCCTGGTTTTCTTTTCAATATTTAGCAATTGGCCTGTAATTGGCCATTAGTTCTAGCTCTTGTTTTCTCACTGCCGGGTTTCTCGTCAGCACCTGCTGTCCTGACCCATGAACAATCGTGCGTGCTGTTTCTCTCTGGCCCTGCCTTTTCATGCCCATTTACTATCATTTAAAGTATATCGAGTGAATCTTTGTGAACTGAGTAGTTTAAACCTTGTACTTGTTTTCAAAATAGTACGAAAGCATACAAATACTTATTTTCCTCCTATTTTTGGAAAAGGGGAACCTGATCTATCGGACTTCCTCAATGGTGAGTGGATTTGCCCATTTTAGAATGCCTCCACTCCTGCCTTGTAAAATTTTCTCTGATGCAGTAGTAGATCCAAGTCTAACCAAGGGATTTGTTCTTCCCCTCTCTTTTCCCTCATTGCACTGTCTAGGTACCTAGTCCTCAGGTTCTATGGCTAAGAAAAATCTTATATGAGTTACACTTCATTAAACTCAAAAAACCTGGGCAAATCGTGCTTCTATAGTTAAAAATAACACAGAGTTCAACTCACACTTTTGCCATACTTAAGCAAAGAGCAAATTAGATTATTTGATATGAAAATAGCATTTGCGTGAGGAAACAATTTGGGAGTTAGAAGAGTGGGAAATAGAGAACCACATGGGGTCAATATTAAGGCTAATTTTTTCCCCACTTTATATGTTAATGTTCTCGGAGAAGGAACACTACGTTGCAAACTGACAAGAACAGCTGAATAAGCCAAAAGGTGGTACGAAGTGGAAGACAAGAGAGCAAATAGCAATATATGGGAAGAAAGGCAATTCAGAAGGAGCTGCGTGGAAAGTGTCTGCTTTAGCAGTTCAGTGTAAAGAACTGCAAGGTAATGAGGCCAGAGACCAAAACAAAGGGAGTTAATAAACAGCTTAATAGAGGCTCTCTACAGCAGTCCAGTGGGTGGCCGCAAGGAGAGGGCAGATCTGAAACTGCCGTGATGGTTATGCATTAAGCCTTAGGATTCGAGATCAAAATCAAATTAACAGGCAGTAGAAATGGTATCTGGGGAGAGCTCTGTACATAAAGCGCAAAGTGACATGGCTAATTCATCAAAGTGTACAGGCAGGGGATCAAAGTTGGCTCGGGTGAGGGAAGCCAGTCACGCTAAACTAATAGTGAAAACACACTATTCATAGTAACTTCTGTGTTCAGTCTTTTTTGAATCCACAGAAAAAGAAGACGAATCACCTGCCACCGAGGATGGAGGACTGAGGTCCTGTTTGTATTTTTTCCTAATTATTGAAGTTTGGGAAGAGGCAGTTAAATGAGAAGCCTTTGTTACATCCTGAACAGAAGGATACGTGGTTCACTGCAGGGCTGTGGATCTTTCAATTTGTTTAGGGATCTTCTGGGACTTCTATTGAATTTCAAAGGAGGATTCCACGATTCCGCATCTCCATTATCCTTCAGGTCACATCAGTGCTACCAGAACCACATTTTGAGAGATGAAATATAAATATTAGTTCCTGAAATTTTTTAAAACCTCTAAATCTCTATTCCTTCCCCTGTGGTCCAGGAACAACTGAATGTAAATTTTATGTATTCTATTAACTTAAAATACCAGAATCAGCTTTCCTCTCGTCTTGAATTTTATATTTAGATTTAAGAGCATAGAATGAACTGTACATGTAGGCGCTGAAGAAACAAGTGCATGTTATGGCATGTTTTCTCTAAAATTTTCCTAAATAATGTCAATTTTGAACTATCTGGAAACCATCACATTATAAGATAATTTCTTCCATACACCAAAGCCCAGCTTCTTTTGGTTTTCTTATGAATCCACTGCCCCTTGTATTAGCACAGAGTGATTTAAATAAAATCCAAATGGTAACAATTTAATGTATGAAAATGAAAACAAGATTTACTGATTTTTTTCAACTTTTTGATTTTGAAGTTTTGACTCCACCTTGCCTCTAAATGATATTATGCTAGTAGAGCATGAGTTTATTTGCAAAGTGAACAGCTGAGTGGAAGTGATGTGGGAAGAAGCTCCTTCGGCAAGCATAAGTTTCTTCCTTGGGTCATCTTTCTCCCAACTGCTTTTTGTAATTATGTTTTCTGTGTCTCTTCCTCCCAGCTTTACCCAGGTGGGATTATGGCATTTTACTTATTTCTTTGTCATATCAGCCACACACTGGATTTTTAGTGACGATAGGTATATTAGTTACTTTTCTCTTGCTGTAATAAAATGCCATGACCAGAAGCATCTTATGGAAGAAAGTTAGTTGGGCTTACAGTTCCAGAGAGAGTGTCTATAATGCCAAGGAGGCATGGCAGCATGGAGGCGGGATCAAGAAGCTGTAAGATCACATTTTTTTTCCACAAAAATGAAGCAAAGGCAGCAAACTGGAAGGGAGTCAAGGCTATAAACACTCAAAATCGGCATCCAATGACTTATGACCTCCAGCAAGGTTTCACCACCTAAAGGTTCCGTGGCCCCCACAAACAGCACCACCAATGGAGGACCAAATGTTCATATACATGGATCTATGGGGGTGTTTCTCATTCAAACTAGCACAATTGCCTTTTATGGAAATTACGTCTTCAAGATATGAATCTGATAAATGTTAAATACATACTGAAGTAAGGCATTGTGAAAAACTGTAGTAATGGTGATAAAACTGATGTTCAAATACAAAAAAAAAATTCCTCTGTACCATATAAAAGGAAGAGATAGAGAAAATTAATGCTAGATTTAAATGTTTCTGCTAAACATAATAAAGATGAGCAGTGATGGATCTAGAAAGGAAGCTGGTACATAAATCCCTTCAATGAGGTTTAGTAGAATGAAAGAGCCTGGAGTCCAGGATCTGGCCTTGAAGTGAGAGGAGCACACTGAACAGAAACAGCACCATGTATGAAGATCTAAACATGATGTGCCCTTAAAGGAAAGGAGAGACTTCCCTTTAAACTCTTTTAGAGAAGCTTCATTAAGAGTGAAAAGAGTGGCTGGAGAGATGGATCAGCAGTTAAGAACATTGTTCTTGCAGAAGACTGTGGTTCGAATCCCAGCACCCACATGGCAGCTAACAAGTGTCCGTAACTCCAGTTCCAGGGGATCCAACAGGTTCGTCTGTCTTCTGTGGGCATTGCATGACATGGGTGCACTTATCTACATGCAGGCAATGCACTCATATACATAAAATAAAAATAGTAAGTAAAAAATGGCAAAAAAAAGGAGTGAAAAGGGAGGGGGGAGAGAGAGCCATTTGAGAAGGATGGTAGAGGGAGGACAGAGAGGTCTCTTCTCTTCAGAGAGCATCTTTCAGAGTAACATGTCTGAGCAAATTCCCCTGAGGATTCTACAAACCATATTTCCAGAACAAAGGCAAAGTCTGACTTTTTATAACATTTTAAACGTGGCTGGAAGTTTCACATAAAGTCATACAGTTCAGCATATCATATAAGACACAGAGCATGGACGTGCCAGGTGTCATAAATTGAGAGCTGCCAAATCACAGCACTGACAGCTTCTTAACTCTCTGTCTCAGAGAGAACGTCAGGGAGACTTGGTCTGATTCAGGCTGGAGGATCTAGAAAAAGGTGCTCTAGCCTTACCAGCGTTTTCAATTTATATAAAATGAGCTACAAGTAGAGGAACGGTTTCATAGGTGACAAAAAATAGAAGAGGAGATGGGGCCCAAAGAAACGGGGCAGTGAATTTGCTTCATTGGTTTCTTTGGGATGTGGTGTAAGAGCCTCTTGGTTTTTAGTAAAGAGTCAGTCGTTGGTTCCTACAATAGAGCCCTTAACAGATTAGAGTAAATTCATCCATATAAATCAGTGTATCTTAAACAGTAGCCTTGGTAAAGTAGATCTGAAGGTAGACTAAAGTAGGACATACAAATTACAACAGCTATCTTTACCTGGTATGGGTCTAGAGGTCTATGAAATTTTTGAAATTAGGTTTTGTATTCAATTTGTTAAGAGGAAGTTAGATAGAAGATTCAATGACAGAATAGACATTCTGAACTGTGTACTTTTAATATGTTTAAGGTAGGTTAGAGAAAGTTATGGGAAAGTACCAGAAGGTAACATAGGCTTAAACAGAATTGTATTTGTCATAGATATCCCTAAAGTTAAGCACTATGAGTTCTCATCATATGAATGTTATTAAATACAAAGAAGGGCTGCTGATTGCTTTTTAAAAGATTAAAGGGGCTGGAGAGATAGCTCAGTGGTTATAACAGAACACCGACTGTTCTTGCAGAAGAACCTGGTTCAAATCCTAGAACCCACATGGCAGCTAACAACTGTCTGTAACCCCAGTTCCAGGGGATCCAACAGCCTCTTCTGTCCTCTGCGGGCATTGCATGACATGTGCCAGGTATCATAAATTGAGAACAATTTTATGCCTACATACAGGCAATATACACATATACATAAAATAAAAATAAAGTATTTTAAAAAAATATTGAGATGATCCAGTATAATTGGATTTTGATCAATACTATTTTAATAGTCTATGCTTATAAATATCCATCACTGAAGTTCTAACAACCCAGCGGCAACTTGTTGAAGTTCTAACACAGATGTATCTTTTTGTTGGTAGTGCATCATATTTTTGTATGTGGACATGTTGCCTCCTATTTCCTGTGACTAGGAGTCTATCCTAGGTCTGACAAAGATGATGCTGAGGCATCAGGAAGGGATGTCTTCAACAGAGATAACTGATTACCAGAGCCATTAAGGAAGAAATCCTAGGTCATAGAAGTTCGTGTGCTTTTATGACCTGGTCTAATTTTTGTTGTCTGCATTTGAAACAATATTTTTATGTGATATTCTGAAATTTCAAAAAAATTAAGACACAGTCTGTCTTAAAGAGGTGAGGACAGCAGGTAAGGGAAGCAAATCAGTGGATTTGAAGCTAGAAGAGCACTGCCCAGGCAGTGGCTGTCCAGCAGGTGCTTTTAACCAATAGAAAAACATAAATATGCCTGTAATAAATTTATTATATTATGCCTTCACATATGTAATTGCATGCATATTGTACAATGGCAATGAAGGCCAAAAGAGTGTGTAAGATTTTGTAATTACAGAACGTTTTTAGCCATCATGCGGGTGCTAAGAACTGATCCCAGGTCTTCTGGAAGAGCTGTCAGTGCTCTTAACCTTTGAGCTGTCGTTTCAGTCCCTTACATGCTTTAAAAAGAGAAAAATCAGAGAGGAAAAAACAGAACATGAACATTAAAAAGCTCCATCCAAGGAAAGTGAGAGACATCATGAGAGGATACCAGAAAAACTGGGGCAGGATCCAGATATGGTAAGTTGAGGGCTGTCAAGTCACTGCACAGACTGGTCCTTAACTCTCTGTTTAGAAGAGAGCCACAAGGAAGCTTGGCCTGATTCAGACTGTAAGATTTGGCTCAAAGGTAGAGAGTACTGTTCTATTATTTTCTGGATTTGATACTTTACAAAGAATCTCCAGGCTGTACAAGTGAAATCATATATTTTAAAATAGGTTCATTTCCTATTGTCAGAATTTGCTTCAGTAAGATGCTCATAACTCTATGAATAGAAAATATTTGATCTATGCAGATAAACATCTTCCCTCTCCATCACCTTTACATACCCAAGTCAAACCATCCATCAGCAACAAGATGAAGAAATCTGAACCACAAACTCAATACTTGATGTTAC
>NW_008342393.1:7631438-7635700 GCF_000622305.1 Nannospalax galili | reverse complement strand
GCTTTACAAATTTAATTTTTTTCCACAGAAATCAGAGTAGCTTACCTCTTTAATAAGGCCTGCTTATTCCTCTGTAAACAGAGGGCAAAGATTACAACATTTAAAACAAATGGCTATTGATCGAATTCAAACATTTTCAAGATTTTATGTACTATATTGAAAAGAGAGTTAAGTAAATGTTAATGGAAGGGTCCACATTGTTTGGGGTTTTTTTTTTTGCCACATATGACTGGATTGGCACTCAAAGGATTTTAGGATAAGTAATACAAACTTTTCCTAGGCTGAGCTATTTGAATCACTCTGTGGTACTGTCCAGCCTTTCTTTTCCTGAAGTAATTACATTAACAATGAGCTTCAGGTATTTGGAGTTCCAAAATGGAAGAGAGGTTTAGCTTTTCATATGCCTATACTGTCTTTAAAACACTATCTGCTATGCCAAGAAAGAGACATAGAAGACACACTTTGGTAAAAATGGAAGACTGAAAGACTGATAAAGTTACTAGGTAAAAAGAAAGTTGTGAAAGGTGTTGCATTATTTACTCTCAAGATAATTTAGTTGATAATTGCAAAATATATACTAATTAAAACCTTTTCAGAATAATACCTAATAATATTTAATAAAAGCTTCTATTTATGAAAGACATTATGTGTATCAGAAAGCATTTAGAAGCAGTCTATGTATTTTAACTCACTAGAACTTTGGATAAGTGAAACCTTTGCATCATGCTCCTTCCATGTCCGAATTTTCTAATCTATTGCTGTGACACAGCAAAAATACAGAGCAACATTTTAAAGGCAAACTAATGTATTTTGATTTCCCAGTTCAGTTACTTGCTTTCTGTTGTGCAAGACTTTTCCTGGGGAAAAGTGAGCAAACAGTTATTAACCCCAGATTGGGAACTGAGGACAGACCGAAAAAATGATTAGACCAAAGTCCAGTTTGGCAAACCAGTAGTTTACTCAGGTTGCTTACAGAAGTATGGATGAGGGGTTAAATACAGGCACATGGGTGACTCAAAGGAAGGTTGCATTTCCAAGAAGCTCACCATAGCGTGGGTGAGAATTTGTGAAATCTTTGCCCTGGAGATCTTTGCACAGCAAGCAGGCAGTTCTAGAGGCCAGGGGGTCTCCTTTTCCTCAGCAATCCTTACACTTACACAATGTTGGCCAGGGAGGAGCCTTGTGACTCTACTTTTAGAGACCTCGTGAGACTTGTGACTTCTCTACTTCCTGAGTGTTAAGAAGCCTTTGTCTAGGATAGACAGATTCAACTCAGAAGGAAGTTGCTAAATAACAACAACTACATACAGATTTTTAGAGTAATGACTTCTAATGAATTATGGACGTGTCCTGACACATTGCCTCTGGGCTTGGCCATGTGACATGTTTTGCCTAATTAGACATAAAGAAAACTCCTTTTTAACTTTTGAAAAGTCCGTGTTTATTGGGTTTGCCTTCTATTTTGCTGCTTTAAAGGCTCAGCTTTCTCCTGGTATAGTGGTGCACATCTGTGATCACAGCACTTGGGAGGATAAGGCAGAGGGAATGTAAGTCTGAGGGTAGCATGTGCTTCAGAATGAGATTCCATCTAAAGAGAAAGAACACATCAGCTGTTCTATGATAATATTAACAGCCTGTGGAAAAGACAAATTTCTCAAGATCTGTCACCAGCAGCTAGACATCCTAATGTGAGCATTTCAGACTATTCAGCCTAACCAAATGATAGGCAAGTGACTTTAAATAAAAAAGCAAGAGCCTAGTAAGAGAACCAAAACCAATGTGATTATCTACACAGTCCACATGGTCACTGAGGAATTGGTTATTTTCTTATAACCCTGAGCTTTTATGATGCCTAGTTAAACAGAGATAAATAGCTGCTTTTCTTGATGATGATAGTCCATTTTTATTAGCTGAGGGGTTCCTATCTTCGCAATGGAAATAAAGTTTACATTAAAGAGCTGTTCCAAGTATAATATGCAACAATGTTTGCAAATATGTCAATGACAGTACTGGGCATGTACAAATAATCAGGAAACCTGACTTCTCATGGTCTATCTTTCCTCCTGGCCTTTCAACAAAAGTCATCTCTGTCCACACTTTTTAAAAAGTGAGCAGAAAGGTAATTTCTATGCAAATGTTGATGAAATTTTGCTTATATCACATAATTCTCTGCAGATTGCTTGGGAGAAGTTGCGGCATAGGAAGGTACTTTAATTACCCTGGTCATCCACGGGATTGTTTGCTCCAAGATTCACAGCTCTACAGAGCATGCCATTTCTAACTCTCTAAAGAAGTGAAATAAAGCAAATTAGAAAGCTCAAGGTTGTTGAAGGAGTTGTAGAATCGGTAGCCATGGAAGACACAAAGGAAGTTAATTAGAAAATGATTATCACAGTTTAAACGGTGCATGAGTGCATGTATGGACTCCTGAGACCTCTCTCTTCTTGGCTTTTCTTTTGATTTTGAGATAGGGTCTCCCTGTAGGCCCAGCTGGCCTAGACCTTGCTATGTATACCAGGTTGGCCTCAATCTCAGAGATTCACCCACCTTTGACTCCAGAGTGTTGGGATTAAGACGTGCATCATCATGCCTTGCACGAAGATCTTTCTTTTTCAAATTTTTTTTGACTTTTTGTGTGTTTCATAAGACATCTTGATCATATTTAGACACCATCTCCTATCTGCACCTCTATTATCCCCCGAAACTGGATTTCATGCATTCTTTCACATACTCATTAAGGCCTATCCAGTCAAGTTTGTGTCCCCAGATCTCTGTAGGTATGAGTTCATTTGCTGTAGCCTGAACACCCTATCTAGTGTCACTCCCTTATAGAAGATGAATTTTCCTGTATCCAGAAATAATCAGCTGCTCACAGTTCCTCAGCTAAGGTTGGGGTTTCTTACCCATTTTCCCACTTCTACGCTGGGTTTTTGTCTGTTTTGAGTTTTCATGGGTCTTGTGCTTGCTGTCACCATTGCTATAAGTTCATATGAGCAAATTCCGAGCTGCATGGAAAATTGTTTCCTTGTGGTCATCCACCACTCCTGGCTCTTACAGTCTTTTCACCAACTCTTCCACAATGGTCCCTGAGCCCTAGGTGTTAGAGATTTAATATAGGAATCCCACTCAGGACACATGTTCTACAGTCTAAGACCTTTCTTATACTGACATTGTATCAGAAGCTTCTTGTAACATGTACTACTCAACTTTTTTATGTTCTATTTTTCGTGCCTTAATGACATCTCCTGGTCTGTGCCTAGGGGAATATGTTTTCCTTTTCAGTGTGTAACTCAGCATCTTCTGGACTCATCATGCAGTTTTCTGACCATTTCAGAAATTTGAGAATTTGGAGAGGTAAGGAGAAAGACTGCCATCTCTTTGTTCTTTCAACAAATATTTGGTGAACCCATAGTATGTCAGACATTATCTGCATTAAAAGTTGAATGCTAATAAAATCTAAGTCTAATACCTGATGATCTTCTTCAAGTAATTGTGACATCCATTAAAATAACTAATTACACAGTCATGTCGAAATGGTAAGATTGAAATTTACATGATAGAATGAGAAAGGGCAAAAGGGATACTGATTGGCAGGAAAGCTTAGATGAGCTCTTCAAAAATGACTCAGAGGATTATAACTTGAAGACACGTTTTACAACCTATTCACAGAAAGATGAGGTTGTTCCAGCCAGAAAGAATCATGCACGTCTAGAGGTAAGAAAGTGTACGTGGAGAAGAAAGTGGGTGACTCTGAAGTCAACAAGTGGGTCATTATAGGAGCGAAGCTAAAACAGTCTAAAGAAACCATATGGAGACTCTCCTAGGGATTGCAAGGTTCCACTTAAAATTCAAATAGCATCATGGCCTGACAGCCTTGACCTGAGAACGCTCCACGGATAGATATGGCAATGAGAAGTTATTAGTTTAACATTTTCATCTAGAGGGCTTCAAGTCTGAGCGCTCTTCACCATTCACAAAAACTTCCATTCTGCCAGGTTCCAGGTCTGCCTTTTGAATATTTTAAATTTTTTATAACTTCTCTGGAGCACTGAGAAAACTGTACTTCTTTCCACACCCATCCTATCATTCCTTTCTCTCCTCCCTCTTGTATATTTTCCAGGACACCCTTTCCATAATAGGATACATTTGCTTAAGCAATGCTATCCTATTCTGGCTAAGAAAGTCTAGTGTATATCTGTAGCTCTAACTCAAATATTGCTTTAAAAAGGAATTTTTTTTATTTATACTAGAACTGTGTAATT
>NW_008342393.1:7625943-7631402 GCF_000622305.1 Nannospalax galili | reverse complement strand
TCTAACTCAAATATTGCTTTAAAAAGGAATTTTTTTATTTATACTAGAACTGTGTAATTACAACAATCTGCATTTGTTGAAAAGTACTTATTCCTTTTTTTTGTTTGTTTGAGACATGTCTCACTGTAGCCCCAGAGGGGCTGACCTGGATGGACTCCCTGGGTCGACCAGGCTGGCCTTGTTCTGATGCACCTGCCTCCGCCTCCCCAGTCTTGGCTGGGATTAAAGGCACGTACTACTTTGATAGGCTTTAAAATCTTTGTTTACTTATTTATTTCTTGTTTCTTTTGTTTTGTTTGAGACAGATTTCCCTGTAGCCCCAGCTGGCCTGGAACTCACCACATGTGGCCCCCTATGTTTTGTTTTAAAATCATATGCTAATACAGGAACCTGTTTACTTTTTTTCACTAGAATGCATTGCATGTTTAACTGTCAAATGTGTGTGTATAATTCCAGACATAATAGCTCTTTTCTGTCTACAGTTTTGGTTATGTGTCTGAAGGGAAGTTTCAAGTGCTGCAATTCCAGACAATTTGCTTTTACTCATTACAGCAAAATGGATGGCATTTGGTCATTTCACATTGCCAATTCTATTTCTGCATCTTAATCACGCTAGATATTTAGTCTTCAAAAGAGTGAAATAAATCCCATCACCAGGACTTTCCCTCTGGATAACATAAGAATGTAGACATCTTTGGTAATAAATTTACTCTGACAGCTGCTAAAAAATTGTCCAAGCTTGACAACATATTCTGAAAGAAAATTAAAAAAATCTCATGTTGATTATCCAAAGCATTTATCTTTCTCAGAAGCACAAAAAAGAAAAAAGTACATTTAGATGTGCATATAAGCAGGCATTAAGATACCATTCTGACTGTCACTTTGTGGTATATCTTGTAAAGTTTGTTGTTAGCAGGCTTCCCATTTTTCATAAGAAGGAGAATAAATGACTTTAAAACGCATAAGCTGGATTTGGAATACAAAGTGAGTCCCTGCTAGCTTTCTTTGGGGAAAAATAAAAGTTTTCCCATGGAGATACACAAAGCCAAACAACCCCTTTGGCAGTGATGTTTACAGTCAGTCTGGTGAGGGGGATGCCATCAGCAGAAGAAATACTAAGCAGCTCTCTAGTGTTTCAGACGGATTAGTTCTCACAGTTACGCAGGATAATGTGAATCTGTCCCACTTGCAGACTTAATACTTCCCTGGTGCTAATGATGTTCTGAAGGTATCAAGAAATGGAAATTAATAGCTGGTCTGCTAGCTGCCTGGAGCTGCCTTAAATACTGGGCCTGCAGGGTATCAATTGTTTATTTGGTGGCTTTCAAGTTAAGAGAAGTACATTGATTGCTCTGAACACTGTAGTGTGTTACTGTTTCTTATCTGCACCCAAGTCTACTTTCCTCATCTCATTCAGAAGAAGAGAACCTATTTTATTACAGAGAACATATTCTACACAGTGACTTGAAATACGATTGACTGAACAATATTGATTTTTCTTTTATCAAGCTATGTTTCAGAATTATTTGTGAACTGATTCTTTGGAATCCCTCACTGTAAGAGTAAGTAAGCCCTGGGAAGAAAGTACATGGTAAAATAGGTAGAATGGTTGATATTCTGATTCTTTTAGGAATAACTTTCCCATCCCATGTTAACAGGGCTGGAACATGGTAGTATCTTTTTCTATCAATTCCTTCCTTGTTTTCTTTTCATATTTTTCCTTTTCTTTCTTCTTCTTTTCTTTCTTCCTACATATCCTTTTCCCTTCCTTCAACTCCTCCTCCTCCTCCCCCTCGAACCCCCTTCTCCTCTTCCCTCCTCCTCCTTCTCCTTCTGATTCATCATGCTAATCCCATATCAAATTTCTCAGAAAAGATATCATTCATGGTAAAGTCATAGCTTAAGGGCATATCCAGGAACATAGGTGCCAAATGATACTGACAAACACTGAATGCAGGATGTCTTCTATCATTTGCATGTCACACGTGCCTTCTGACCAAAGGGAAAGCAGGATTTCATGTATGTGTTCCCCTTAGACTATTGTTTTGATTACGTTGTGTTTCTGTGACAAAAACACACACAACATTCATATCCGACCACTGTGTCAGGACAACAAGACTTCTTGAGACACAACATTTATTTCTCAAACTCAGTTTTGTCTGTCCTGTGGCATAGAAAAAAACTTACTGTTCTCCAGGGTGACTGAAACTTTTCAGTATTCCACATGTACTGATGCATCCTCCTCATAGGTTACTATTCAGAGAAGAGGTTCCATCTGGTCCTTGAGGCCACAAGTCTTAACTGAAAACAATCCCCTCTCGATACGATATTCTCCTATGCCTATTATATAGGTATGTACCCAGTTTATAATATCTGCCAACATCTTACTTAATTCTAAACATTATACTTTGTTTTGATACTCAAATATCTGCTAATTTGCTATTCATTTCTCTTTTTTTAACCAGACTATTCTAATTTTTCCATGACACATGACTGGATACAGAAGATCCCCACAGTAGTGGGATATCAAAACAAAGTTCTGGACAGTTCACCATATACCTGCCTGACCCTTACATTCTAATGCTGGCTGTTGACCTCCAGAAAATGGTGCATTAAGAAAGGCCAGATGGCACATTCCAATGTGTAACACAGAAGAGTTGACAGGAAGCATAATATAAAAAGAGATAATTCTTTATGTTGCAATCTACAGCACATTATTCCAAAGGAAAATTATCCAATGATATTTGAAAAGTAAGCTATCCAGTAATGAATATATGAACTTTTAATTTTACCTTAGAATGAAATATAAAAGTATGTGACATTGATATAATTGGTGCAATTAAATACGTCTCTTCATTTTGTTCCAGTAGCAGGGAAGAGGGTTGGAAGATACTTAAGAATTAGACATTTTCACTTAGAGGCATGGAGGAAATGTTTCCTCTGAGTTGACCCTCCTCTTTGTAGACTGGACACTGGTTCAAGTCCATCTGGTGGGGTCTCCATGGCTTCCCTGAGCAAGAGGACAGGTGATTCACCCCAGCTACAAGATATTTTGAGAGCTGCTCCATAGTCCCTGACATAATTAGAACTTAGGTGACCTTAGAGGGCAAGGAGCAAAAACTGTCCTTTAAGTCCCTCTGACCAGATTAGTATAGGCCTAAATGTATGGCTGTTAAACATCCAAGAAGTTTAGTTCCACCAGTCTGGTACTTTTAATTACCATGTGCTGTGTAGATAAAACTTGGGCAAAAACCAAACATTCTCAGATAAATCTTGATCAGACATATATTTTCTTCCTTAGACTAGTTGACTAAACTATGGCCTTAGAACTTTTAAGATTATGTGTATATATTATTTTTGTCTCATTCTTTATATATCATAGCAAATCTACACAGACCTTCATCTCTTCCTTAAGCTTTCTCTTTTTTTCTATTTTGGAAAGTATCTCCATTCCCATATCCTTTTAACATCTTTTACATTCTCATTTTCTTTTTTAATAATTATAAGATACAATAACATTAACAAATAAATTTTCCATCTGTTGTGAGAATTTTTTTCCTGGGGATAGTAAACAATGCTTATGCCCTTTAAAGGTTCTAGCTTCAAACCAATGTTTGATTAAAGTTTTCCTTGTAAACCAATGAATTTACTGAGCTTACTTACAGAGGTGACTAAGGGGTTGCTGAGGTGTACGAGTGACCTGGGGGTACGCACACTGGAAAGCCTTTACCCAGCATGGATCCAGCCTTCTCTTCCTAGTCTTGCCCAGATTATGTATTTCAGTCCTCCCCAAATCCAGGAGATCATGTGTTCTTAGAGCCAAGTTACATACAGTTGGCTGGGAACAGTGGCTGGATACTCCAGCGAGCGTCCACTGACCCTGCTTGCACCTCCTTTAATGAAGGTGCACAACCATCAACAAGCCCAATTATGACAATATTTAGCAAGCGGGCACAGCTGAAGTTGTGATGATGGTAGTTATTTTACACAGAAGAGACTGTTGCACAGCATAATCTTATTAAAAGAACATGGAATATAAAAGGATTTGGTGCTAGGATCCACAAATGAGGCAGAACATATGTCTTTTATTTTTCTGAGTCTCTGTTACTTCACTTAGTATAACAGTTTCTAGATCCATCCATTTACCTGAAAATTTCGTTATTTCATCTTTCTTTACTGCTGAATAGAACTTCATTGTGTAAATACAAAACAACTTTGTTAACCACTTGGCACTTGAGGGGCACTTAGGTTGCTTCCATCTCTTAGCTTTTGTGAAAAGACCAGCAACAAACAAACAATTGAGGAGGACCTTTGATTAACTTCACATAGATGGAACTGGTAAAAGAAAGGAGCCAGGGGGTCCTCCCAAGTCCATTGGGAGGAACAGATCCTCCAAAAACCTGAAGAGTAAAACTAAATTGGTTTATTTGGGTCAACTGCATGGTCTTAAAAACCCAAAAGGAACGTATAACCAAAGATTAAAGTGATCAGTATATTTCTTTAAGAGTTCAAGGGATTACACTGAAGGGATTATATCTCACTGATGATTTTGTTTCTAAGCAGAAAGTGCTGCTCAGATGTAGGACTTCAAATCTGGGACTACAGTACTGTAGTGCCCACCAGTAGCTAAGGGAGACAACCCACTATTACTCTAAAATGATGGATAAATTTGTTTTCTCCCCCTAGCTAGAAGCTTTTGAGAGGGAACTGACACTGATTCTAGCCACTCCAACAGCTATCAAAGTTCCTGAAAATAAATCCTGAGTCCATCATTCTGGAGTCCAGCTTTCTCAGACAAAAGAAAAATGAGGAGGAACCCAACAGAGGGATGCTTTTGGAAATTCTCATCAAGAAATCCCAATCGATTCTCATATGAATATTTGAAATGTGCCCTCTTCTCACTTTTTTCTGGTTCCCTGTCTAGAACTTGTAATACTAATTACTCTTGCCTTTACTTCTCCTTCACATCCCCTATTCACCAGTGAAGGACTTTCTTTTTCTCCCTACAGATAAGAGTTATACAATTTGTTGTCTTTTAGATAGACCCACTGAAGGGGTATCCCAATTGCCTCACCCTGCATCCCTGTTCAGCATGGAAGAAGCCAGAGTGGTCTTCATCCCAATTCCCTATTGGCAATTTGGGGAACCTCTTCAGAGGATGGTGTGATAAGAATAAGAGGTAGAAGAAGGGCGTGGTGGTGCATGCCTGTAATCCCAGCACTGGGAGGCAGAGGCAGGTGGATCTCTGTGAGTTCAAGGCCAGCCTGGTCTACATAGTGAGTAGTGAGTTCCAGAGCAGCTTTTGAGACCTGGGGATAGAGGGAGACCCTGTCTCAAAAAAAAA
Organism: Nannospalax galili; assembly: GCF_000622305.1. Lineage (NCBI taxonomy): Eukaryota > Metazoa > Chordata > Mammalia > Rodentia > Spalacidae > Nannospalax > Nannospalax galili. The sequence goes on along the minus strand of NW_008342393.1, from coordinate 7,626,058 downwards.
AAAAAAAGAATAGGAGGTAGGAATTGGCTAGGCATTTAGGGTAAAAAAAAGACCCCAAAGAAAAGTAACCAGTTTCTTGGGAAAAAGTCAAAATGTCCTTGGACCTCTTAGCAAC
>NW_008342393.1:7583051-7625792 GCF_000622305.1 Nannospalax galili | reverse complement strand
AAAGAAAGAAAGAAAGAAAGAAAGAAAGAAAGAAAGAAAGAAAGAAAGAAAGAAAGAAAGAAGAAAGAGTACGAAGTTGTTAGAAAAAAGTGATGGGGAGATATGGAGGTGCTGGAGGGGAGGGAGTGGGTGTGAATTTGATCAAAGTACCTTATGTTCATGTATGAAATTAGTTTTATAAAAGTTAAAAAAAAGAATTAAACATTTTCAAAGAAGTCCCAGATATCTGAAGGACTACTTCTTGCCTTTGTTCTCCATTCTCTATGGCTACCATTCTGAATTTAATTCAGTAAAGGTTTTGCATTCTCATCATTCACATGACTGTCGTTTGGATACCAAAGCCTACTGATTTGTACCATGGTCACCAGAATTTATACAAATCCTGGCACTGACAGTTTCTATGCACATAGGCTTAAATTCTTTTAACATTTCACCATCACTTTTCTCGTCATGAAAGTGAGTGAAATCCCTCACATTCCATGGTGCTTTTGTGAGGATGAAATGTAATTAAGGCTCAAGAAGCAATCCGAATGCTGGAAAATACTGAAGATTTTTACCGTATCAAATGCTTACCTCAGAGCAGCAAGTTTTGTTTGCAAAGGGGACTTAAATCTCAGCTTTTCACTTTTCATGAAGTATAGATGTAGACCATCCTGGAATTGAACAGCCAATGTCATTCTGTGCAAACAAAAACAAGGAGAAAACTCCTACAAGTATGATCCAGGTCCAAGTGGAGACACACTGAGAGCTCTACTCTGCCCATCCCTGCTGAAGCAGACCACTGGCCTTAACTCCTGAATCAAAGAGCGAACAATCGATACCAAACATGAGCTGTAATGCAGCCAGTGCTTTTTGCATGACTTAGACTGAGATTTACAGAGATTTTTTCAAGACTTGTCACTGTGACAAGGTTGGAAGAAACATAGACCTGAGTGCTAGTGGTGAACGCAGCATTAAATCATTAAAAAAGTGTCACTCTTCCAAATCTACACTTTATCTTAAGATTGAAGAACTGTATTCATTCATTGATTGTTTTCCTGTTTGTTATTGTTTATTCTTTGACAGTTATATACATATATAATTTTTTATCATATACACTGTGCAGGATGTTACAGTAATCAACACATCTGGGAATAGGGAATCTCAATTGAGGCATTATCTCCATTGGATTGTCACATGGCCACATTTGTGAGGCTTTTTTTTTTTTTATTGCTAATTGTGAGAGGTCCAAGTCCTCTGTGGGTTGTGTCACACCTGGCCACATGGTTCTGCATTGTATAAGAAAACAGGCTGATCACAAACAATGGAGCAAACCAGTAAGCAATGTTCTTCCATGGTCTGGGCTTCAATTACTGCCTTCGGATTCCTGCCTTGGCTTTCTTCGGGGATGAACTGTATCAGGATGTGTAACCCGAACAAAACCTTTCCTCGCCAAGTTGGTTTTGGTCAAGTGGGCTATCTCAGCAAGAGATAGCTAAGTAGAACAGTAACTCCATTACACTCTTATCCCTTTCGTACTCCTGCTGAACCTCTTCTCCTTCGTGAACATGCTAATTTTTCTCTCCTCTTCATGTCTTTATTTTGTTGTTGCTGTTGTTTTGTGACCCGCTGAGGTTAATTAATCACCTTGAACGACCATGGGTGGGATATTTTTATTGGATCTTGGGTAGCAAATCATTGGCTACATCAGTGAAGTAAATGACTGCCCCTCCCCAGGCAACTATTGCCTATCAGCGGTTCCTTACAGAAGGTTAAGGCCTCCCAAGCTTCTCCACATCCATGATAGAATGTTGACAGGTGTTATTTATTGCAGGTAACCGAAGCTGTTGTGAGTTCATGGGTATAGCATCCAGGTCATATCCAAGAGATGCTTTCACTTATGCTACATGTATAATAATGACAAATTAAGGTTAGTTAGCTGACTGTCTCTTAATCAAATAAGTTGTTTTGTGACTTCATTTCATCAAAGAAGCAAGCAAAAAAATTATTTCCTGAGTTTCTGTTTTGCTGTTTTTCCCCTTAACCTTTCCAAATTAAAAATGAGTAGCTCTCATAAAGTGACAGTTTTATGAGTCACAATGGTTTGTCACAAAACCCAAGGCATATATGTTATTTTGCAAGGAATGAGTATCAAGCTGGCTGTTTAGAAATCTGATAATTCATCTTTCCAAGGATCTAGAACATTCCCAAGACAGACTTGAATCTTGGAATATTGCGGAAGTAAAGATCTTTATTCAAATTAATTATCCTGACAATTTAAATAAGTAGAATTTAAAATAAAGAATTTTGTAAAGGACTATCTTGTTAGTTTAAAGTACATAGAGTAGAAATTAATGACTAGCAAAAGGCTACTAAGAAAGGTACCACAGAATAATAATGAGTAGGTAAGAAGAATTTACAATATATCATTAGCTGACTGAATTTGTGGATCATTGATTAAAATTTTTGAAAGTGTTTGTTTTCCTAAAGTAAAATTGCTACCAGATGATCTAATAATTACCATTGGACTTTAAAGCAAATTTTAAAGGTTCAAATTCTCATAAGGTCACAGACCAATGAAACATTCAGAGGAAATTTCCTTGATCTTTTTTTCCTAATTTAGTGTGCAACTCTACGACCTGGATCAGTATATGCCCCAATGTTTTATAAATCCTCCTCTGAATATGGTTTATTTTTTACCTTACATAGTAGGTACTTGAGTGTACTCATTGTGGAAGTGACCTCACAGTGCTTGAATAGATACCCAGATTACTCTAAATTTACAGAATAAACTAATTGTTACATCCACAGTTAGTATTCATCATATGTAATTCTTAATAATAATTACTGAGAAATTAATATTTAAAATAAATCATAATGGGAACAAATGAAGAATTTAGGAGTGGAGAGTCATCTGAGTTTTTGTGATTAGGAAGGGTTTTGAGCCTTTGAAATGGCTATGAAACAGTATATTTAAAGAACAGATTGCTTAACCATAGGCAAAGGAGGAGTTGGGGAAACTCTACTAAGTGGAAGACACTGGAAATCAGGGAGAAAATGATACAAAAACTGGTCCTGTCAATTGGAAAATCTAAAGAATGAAGGAAAAGTTATATTCAACTGACCAGTTACCAATGGGAGTCCTTCAGGTTTCCTCCAAAGAGTTCTAAGGCATGTAAGTTGAAACGTCAGCCCAGCCCAGGATCCCTAACCTGGAAATGCCAACCCTACCCACATGTTCATTCACAGTACTAGAACTTGAAGAATACATTTATAAACCATGTTCTTGGGCACCCTGCCCATCAGTCTTTGTCACATTTTTGGTAGAGCACTAGAATGAATAGCTCATCTGAAATTAGGCATCAGATCTCCTCATCTTCCAAAGAACTCGAAAATGAGTCAGAAGTGTTGTAAACAGTCTGCTGGGCAAGGAAACTGAGCCCAGGAAGTCAACAGGCAGGGAGGGAGGCATTCTCCAATCACTCATTTGAAAAAAGAATGACTACCCTTTAGAAAATAGACTGAAGAGAGGATGAGAAAAAAGAGACAGGGAGAGAATAAATTAGAATAGTAAAGGAATAAAAGAAAATGTATGACACAGAAAATACCGGTGAGGAAATCATATTTTACTGGAAAAAGTGAGCCAGTGGATTCATTTTCTCCTATGTTTCTGATTCAAGCCACTCTATTTTCTTCTATTTATCCCTTTACTTATTCTCTTACATGTTATTATCTTTTTACTATGTTTTGGCTATTTGCTTATTTTCCCTGAAAAAAAAGATTTTGAGCTCCGACAGAGATAGCAGTAGCATCATGCAAATTAAATGAAAAGATTAATGGCTGAGCACTCAATGAGAATAAGGACATGATCATAGATGGAGCTAAAGAGAAAAGTCACAGTTCACCAGTGCAAGTAAACCAGGTTTCCTTAAGTATGTATTATTTGAAATATCATAATACAAATGGACATTTGTGTTCATATGAACCTGTATGTATATGAATGTGGGGGACAGGGATCAATATTGTGTTTCTTGTCTTCCTCAATTGCTCTCCAGCTTCATTTTTGAAACGGTCTCTCACCAAACCTGCAGCACACAGATTTGATAAGGCAAGGTGGACAGGCAAGCCCAGGAAACTTCCTGCTTCTAACTTATCAGTGAAGGCATTTTTTTGCATAAGACTGTCCTCAGAGGGCAAGCTATGGACTGACACCTTCTTCTCAAGCTTGATTGCATCTGCCTGCCTAGGATCATCACAAACTTGTTGACTGTTGACCTTCTAAAAGAAAAGAGGAACAGAAAGATTCAGCCATGCCTCCCAACCAACAGTTGGTCCCAGTTGCGTGAGGAGGAGGGACTAAGAACATATAAGCTGAAGAAGTTGCAGGAAGGGGCTCTCTCCATTTTGTGCAGATATGGGGAGGTCACATCCACGCCTAGATGCAGACTTTGCAGTGCAGTCCTGGGAGGGAGCACCAACACTCTTATAAGTAAACCCTCACCCACTGCTCTGTAAGTAAGCCCAATAAACTCTGGTTTCCCAGACTGCAGTTTAGTGAAACTGTATCACAGTTTGTCATAGGGACTAAAGGAGGAGGGCCTGGATATTGTTTGCACCTTCCAGAAAGAATTATAGCTACAGCATTACAGGTATATTCAGCTGTGCCTAGCTCTTAAAAAACATATAATATTTTATTTATTCCTTGAGAATTTCATATATGTATACAATTCATTTTGTTCATATTCATCCCTCCAGTCTTCCCACAACCTCTTCCAGATCCACCTCCACCTCCTCCATCTTTGTTGGACCCCCCTCTAGTCCTGAACCCCATTGCCACCAGTAGACTGTTGCGCACTGGCCCCCATCACAGAAAGCTGGGGTGAGGATAGAGACCGGTGGGGGGATGGAGGCCTCAGGCAGTGGCGAATACGACGGAAAGAAAACACCTGGGAGGCTGTGTCAGTGGATAGCTCATTTATTGTGGTGGAAGCAGAGGTTTATATAGGAAAGCTTCGCTGGCAAAGAGGCAAGGTTGGGTTTTCCAGCAGGAAGGTAGATGGGGGGAGGGGGGGTTTCTAAGGCTACATGGCCTTTGTCCTATCCTCTGGTCACATAATCTACAAGGGACCAAGGTAGGATTAAAGGATTAGAGGGTTAATAGTTTTGCTTGGGGGTTGTTGGGTAAGGGACAGTGTATCTAGAATGGGGCGGGCCAGTTTCCTGCCATCCTCACTAGGATGGCCTGGAAGCCATACTCTACATTCCAGGCACTCTTGACTTATCCCAACATCTCCCCCTTTGTCTTTTATAAGGGGTGGGTGTCATCAAAATTGGAGAAGGTACTAGGGATAGTTTGGTACTGGACCAGGACTCGGTTGGTGGCAATTTTAATGATGTCCTGTATGTGACCTTTGAAAAATTGAATTAGACAGGATGTCACATGAAGCATGGTACATAAGGTTAGCAGGGGGCCTAACAAGGGTAGAAGCCAAGCAAGGAGGGGGTTGGAAAACCATGGGGTCCCTCCTGGATTAGAGAGGGGCCAGAGGCTATTTTTTTGGTCTTGAAGAGTTTGACATCTTGTTCAATGGTTCCAGATTTGTTTATACAAAACAATATTCCTCTTTTAGTAAGAGGCAGGTCCCCCCTTATTCAGCCCTACGTTTTTGGAGCACCACCAGGCCAGGAATGTGATTTGACTTTGCAAGGTGTCAAGGCTTTCGATTTTGGATGTCATGGCTTGTTTGAGCTAGCTGTGAAATTCAGCGGCCTAGAGATAGGAATGCCCCAGCCCTTCCCTCCCCCCAAGTCAAACCAATCCCGCAGACACAGTGAGTCCCAGGCCTATGAGCAGGGGGATGAACACCTCTCTTTTGCATCAGTGGAGAGTTGTCATCATATTGGCCACTTCTTCCTTTTCTAGAAGATAAAGTTGGGGTAACAATGACAGGAGTACAAAAGGCAGAAATAGTTTGGTTGATGCATGTTGTTATAATGCTGTTACACCAAAAGAGGGCTGGGGGTGGTGCACATAGGCCTGTAGATATATAAATGTTAGAGGCACAGGTGGGGGGTATAGCAGAGGAACTGTCAAAACAAAAAGGCAAGGAAGGGAGCTGGTCATAGAGGGGGATATTGGGGAGGGGTCGGTGGTGGGTTATCTCCTGGGTATTCCCTACAATGATCGAGATGCTACTGGAATGGCTATTAGCAGGGATCTGGTGAGAGAGGTACAGAAGAAACATCGAGAAACATTAGGATGGGAAGAAAACCAGATAAGGTCAGAGACATATTGGATGTATTGAACCCAAGTTAGAGATGTTTGAATTCATTTTTTAATTAACCCTACTGAGAGGATATGTGATTTAATCTGTTCTGATTGTGGAACTGGCACTAACTGATGGGACATATGTATGTCACTGTTGGGGTATGATGCAAACCCGTTACTGTAAAGCTTGCCATGAACTCCAGTGTGCCATGGGTCATCCCAAGGTTCCTTAATTTCTATTATAAGTTTATTTCCTTTGGCTATATAGTCACAATAAATGCTGTATCATTTTGGGTTTTTTTCTATGTGGCAAGACCAGTATTGACAACAACCATAGATGTCTTTGTCTTGTAAACAGTCACCTGAATTTCTAAAGGAAAGCATACATAAGCATCCAATTACTTGGAGTCAGAGTGGTGCTGAATGAGGATAGTTACAGCTGTTTGACACCCCTCTAAGGGGCAGTCAGAAGTACCAATGACTTGGTTAGCCTTTTCATAGGTTTCCCTGACCAAGAACTGCCAACTAAGTACTGTCTGGGCTGAAGCAGAGTTAGAATGGAGTATAACCAGAATAGCCATGAGAATGACCAAGAGTGAGGCATTTGGGGGGCAGGCCACTTGGGCTTGCAAAACCAGATCATTGATGTCCTGCCATGTGACATTGTTTACTATCCTAGGGTGTTATTTTCTCCTTCTGCATTGGTTTGTCTCTGTCAGAGAGAGTCTGGCCTCTTTCTTGGTTGGCAGGGAGATGTCAAACATTTCTGGCACGGACCCCTTGATCCTGGGGAAAAACACAAACAAAGCCCCTTCCCGTTGTTATTAATTGGGTCAGGACCCTTCCAGAGTCCATCCAGAGGGTCCTTCCATCTCACCATTATCTGTTGGAGGGTTTTTGGTTTTTTCCGGTGGGGGACTATAGGGGATTCTTTTGAATTTTTTTGAAAAGTTGAATAAATTTAAGGTAGCTAGTGCCATAGACAGTTGTATGTTGAGAGTGTAATTACCTCCCTTTTGTTTTGTGAATTGATTTTTTAAGGTTTGCTGGGTTCTTTCAATTAACTCATTGTCCTTGGGGATTATAGGGGATTCCTGTATGGTAGGATATGTCCCAGTGGGAGCAGAAGGATTTAAAGGTTGAGCTGACAAAGGCTGGGTCATTGTCAGTTGTTATCTGTTGAGGGAGGCCCATAATGGCAAATGCCATGAGCATGTGGGCAATAAGTTTTTTGAATTTTCTTGAGTTTGTGCAGTGGCCCAAATGAATTTGGAAGAAGTGTCCACCATAACAAAAACAATTTTTTGAAGGCCAAATTGGGTGACATGAGTAATGTCAATTTGCCAGAGGGCATTTGCCTTTAGGCAACGGGGCTTGGTACCCAGAGTTTGTAATGCAGGGGGTATGTATTAATGAGGCACAAGAGGAGCAAGTTTTTAGGATCCATTTTAGGTGGGCTGTAGGGGTATTAGGGAATCAGGCATGGAGGCCTTTGAGGTTTGTATGGGTAAGAGTGTGAAACTTTTCAGCTTTTGTAAAGGTAGAATGGAAGGCCCCATGGGAGACAATGTGATCAGTGAGGGCATTGCCTTTTGTAAGAGGTCCTGGCAAGGGGCTGTGGGAATGGATATGTTGTATAGAGGGTCTGTTTACGCCTCTCCAAAAGGGTGGGTATGGAAATGAGCAAGGGGAATAAGGGGTTTTGGTTAAGTTTAACAAAAGATCGTGAGATCCAGGGGAGAAGGTTATTGACATAAATGCTATCAGAGAATAGGTTGGCAGGCTCATGAACCTCATTTAGGGCAAGGTAGACTGCGTATAATTCTTTATATTGGGGGAATTATGAGGAAGTTCTTAGAAGAAGACAGTGGGTGGTTGGGTGGCATCCTTATAGAGGGCTGTGGTAGCTCCCCAGGAGCCCCCATCAGTGAAGATTGTAATGGCTTTCGCCTAAGGGGTTTGAGAGAACAGACTGGGGTGGGGACAGGGGAGGGATGCTAGGGTGGCAATCCATTTATCTCTGGGAAAGTGGTTGTCTATTTGTCCTAGGAATCCCATTAGGCTAACAGCTATCCAGGAGTGGTTATGGATCAGCCACTGGACATCAGAGAGGGAAAAAGAGGTGATGATTTTGTCAGGTTCTTTCCATAAGGTTTATAAGGAATGATTTCTTCCTTGACATATGTTAGCCAAAGCGTTCATTTTGGCTAAGAAGTAAGGAGCATTGCCAATAGGGGTGTGAAGCTGTTTGAAGACCGCTTGAGGTTGATGGAGGGCCCCAACGAGGGTTGGGGAGGAATTGAAAATCAGGAGGTGGACCAGGGAGGAGGGCTTTTAGCAGTGTATGGGCATCTCTTGAAGGGATTTGTTGATGGCTGCTAATGCCCTGTTGGCTTCCAATGTGAGTAAACATTTGGATGAAGGATGTTTGTCCCCTTTTAGTAGGTTGAAGAGGGGCTGAAGGGCATCTGTAGAGAATGGGAGCCAAGGCCTGAGCCAGTTGAGGTTCCCTAGGTAACTCTGTAAGGAAGACAGGGTAAGTTGGGAAGGGAAGGAAAGGACAGGTTTTAGTGGCTGGATGGTTAGGGAAATTTCAGTGCCTAGAAATTTTATGGGCAGGAGGAGATGAATCTTTGTAGGAATGATGTTAATGCCAGAGACCTCAAGGGAGGATATTAATTAATCCCTGAGGTCTGGTAAGGGTAGCTGAGGTTCATACCAGGCAAGGATGTTGTCCATGTAAAGGTAAACATGGAGTCCCTTTTTAATATGGGGTTTTAAGGCAAAAGCAACTACTTCTTGGCAAATAGTAGGGCTGTTAGCCATTCCTTGGGGGAGAACAGTCAAATCATATCTTTCTGCAGGTTCAGAATTATTAATTGCAGGGATGGAGATGGCAAATCTCTTATAATCCCTTGGGAATAATGGAATGGAAAAGAAACAATCCTTGATATTGATGGATAACAAGGGGGTATTTGCAGGAATAGCTGAGGCCAAGGGGAGTCTCTGTTGAGGAAAGCCCCAAATTTGCATGGTTTTGTTGATGGCCCTTAGGTCTTGTAATAAGCACCATCCCCCTGAGCTTTTTCTTATGGTGAAGATTGGAGTGTTCCATGGGCTGCAGGAAGGCCAGATATGTCCTTATTGTAATTGTTTTTTAACAAGTTTCTCAATGATTAGTAATCTCTCCCTAGATAGTGGCCACTGTTCAACCCAGATGGGATCATCAGAGTTCCATTCTAGGCAGGGAGTTTGATAATTAACATCAGCCATTAGAATTGGGGGTTACCAGTGAATGGGAAAAAGGGGTGTGAGTCAGAAGGGTCGCTGGGCTCCACTGAAGGACCCTTGTGCCCAGTGGAGATAATTACATCGAGAGCTCTGAGGATGTCTCTTCCTAGTAGGTTAGTAGCCATATCAGCAACCAAAGGGCAGATGTGGCCTTTGTTTCCATCAGAGTCCTCCCATTTGAGGTTTTCTTTAGTGATGAGGGCCTGTGAGGCGCCCCCCATCCCCACTAACTTGTGGCCAGGTAGTAAGGACCATGTCATGTCGACGGGGCTTCCTGTCTCCTAAAGATAGTGTTATCAACCCGTGTGTTGATGAGGCATTTAAAGGACTTTCCCCCTAATTTGATAACTATTTTGGGGTGAGTTTTCTCTAGTATGGTGGAGGTCCATAAGGTTCTGACCTTAGGAGGCTGCCCTCTTACTGGTGGGGCTGAGGGCTGCCCAGAGAGAAGTTTAAAGGTGGGAGTGGCTTTCCTTCTTTATCATATATGGAATGGCAATCGTGTTTCCAATGAAATCCTTTTCTTCAGTAAGGGCAGACTGTCTTAGGGGCTTCATTTGTTTTAGTTTAGGTGTTATCTCAAGGGCATTCATTCTCCCAATGTCCCCTATCCTTGCATTTAAAGCATTTACCTTCTTGTTTTAAGGCAGCTGGGACAGCCTGGGCTATGGATGTGACCGTGCCTATATCTCAGGTGGCCACAATCCATTTATCATAACATTCCTCCTTTAAGCCCTGACAGGCCTGATATGCTTAGAGGCCATCCCATCCCAAATGATACTGTGGAGCAGGATGTCCCTTTCATATGGTCAGAAATTTTTCTATGTATGCTAGTTTTGGACCTGAGTATAAAGTCAGCAAGGGATTCTTCAGGTTTTTGCTGGAGGAACATGAGAGATGATTCAGAGGAAGAGCCAGAAGGAGGAGTAATACATTCCCAGGCCTTCAAGGTGCAAAGGTGGGATCAAAATACCCATCAAAATACCCAGATCAGAATACCCAGGTGGGAATCCCACTTGCTGAACTCCTGTGGCCCAGTCGCCCTGACCAAAGAGGGTGTCAAAGTTCCAATTGATATCAGCTTGATCAGCATATCTGTGGTGGTGTTGGATACACTCATCATGGAAAAGAGCCTCGCACTGTAAGAATAAGAGGCCAGGCAGAGACGTGCTGCAGATGTCTCGTGAGTCTTGGGCTGTATTCAAGGTGGCATTGAAGCCAAGGGGGATATTTTTTGTCCGGGGGCATGTACGCCATCCTCCCATACAGCTTGTTGGAGTTCCTTAAGGTCTCCTGCTGAGTATGGGTACCATTGTAGAGGCCTGTGAAAGGTGGGGACTAGGTTAACTGGAAAGGCCTGATAGTCTGGGTTTTGGGTGTCCCTGATATTGCAGAGCTGTTGGGTAGCCAAAGGGGCAGATTTTGGCAGGGCTGTGGGAGTAGGCTGGGGTTTCTCCCTAGGGGGAGGTTTAGGGTCTTGGTTCCCAGCTTCCTCGTGTAGGTAGGGAGGCAAAGGCAGAAGGAGGTAGAGATGTGAGGGTTCCATTTTAAAGTTAGCTAACTCTTTGATGCTTTCTATGGCCTATTCCAGGGATGCCAGGTTGGCCACAGGGTGATCTTTTGGGCATTCCTCACCCAAGTCCTCAGTGAAAGGGTTGGGACATGGGGGAGCTGTCTCTGATATTGTGGGTTGGGGGGACCTACACAATGCCTGATGGTCACAATGATGGGGAGGAATTGGAGGGGAGTCATCTTCAGTCTCCCAGCATCTGACCAAGTAGGCTACCCTGGTCCAGGTTTCCGAGTCATATGGGTCCCAAGAGGCCATAAAGGGCCAAGTTGTAGTTCTTCGTACCAAAAGGAGGCAGCCTCTCTCTGAAAGAGTTTAACCCCTCTGTTTTTAAGAAGAACCAGGAGGCCCTTAATTTGGGGATCCCTCAAGGGGTATTGGCCATGATAGAAAAGGAAAGGGGAGTGAAGCGTCAAGTCCTAGTGGAATGTTCCCGAGACCCAGAAATCACAGGGGATTCCTAACTGGTCCAGAGCGCAAGTCTGACCACAAATTTCAGAGAACCGGCAACCACCCTAGTGTTTTTTAGCTGTGTGTTACTGGGTTTTGTAGTAAAGAGATGTATAGATAGGAGGTCTTTGCTGACACCCAGACAAGCAGCCGGGGGTCCGTTCAGAGGCCTAGGAGTCTTCAGCTAACATCAGAGAGTGGCTGGATCAGAAAGCTTCAGTTGCCCATTCATCTTGAATGGTCCATCGCGAAGGCGCAAACCAAAACTAAAAAGGAGGAAAGAAAAGAATATCAATCTTCAGAGTGGGATGGCCAAGGCTTAGCAGCTGATGTCTCTCTGTTGGGAAGTACTCACCCTTTTCCTGCGCATCCCAGAGAACCGGTCTAGAGCCCCATGTTGGGCACCACCTGTCACCCCCCCACCCCCTGTCTCAGCCCAAACCCCACTGCTACTGGGAGACTGTTGTGCACTGGCCCCCATCATGGAAAGGTGGGGTGAGGAGAGAGACCGATGGGGGCAGGGAGGCCTCAGTCAGCAGTGAGTATAATGGGACGAAAACACCTGGGAGTCTGTGCCAGTGGACAACTCATTTATTATGGTGAAAACAGAGGTTTATATAGGAAAACTTCCAGCCTGGTGGCCATGCTCTACATTCCAGGCACCCATGACTTATCCCAACACATCTTTGAGTCTTTTTTCTTTGAAACCCACTGAACTCAATTTATACAGTTCAAATATTCATGGGTGAGGGGCATCTACTGGCTAATGGTCAACCTACAAAGGGTTAACCCTTAGAAAAAACTGTCTCCCCCTCCTCAAGAAGACAACAAGTATTAATAGCTCCTAAACTAGGGGTGGAGCCTAACCCTCACCCCTCCATGTTAGACTGCTGTCTGCCTTGATCTCATGCAGGTATTGAGCTGGCAACCACAACTGCTATGACTTCTTGATTGTAGTGATGCCATCACGTGCAGAATGGCACTGTAGTGATGCCATCACTGTGGTCCTCCCTGATTTTTGCCTCTTACAATCTTTCCACTCCCTTTATGATGGTCCCTGAGCCCTGGGGGAAGATGTTGTATACAGATGTTCTACTTGTGGCTGAGTACATTGCAGATACCTAGTCTCTATACATTGACCCATTATAAGTTTCTACTATCTCTTGCAGAAAATATTTTCTCTGATGAGGTCTGAGAAATGCATTAACCTATAGTTGTAGAGAAACAAATTTAGAGGACAATTTGATACTATGTTTAGTGAAATAATAGTAGTATAGTTACTTTTGGGCCTATGAGCTCTCCAACCATAGATTATATTTCCTCCTGTGGAGTAGATTTTAAATCCAATCATGAAGCAGTTGATTATACCCATAATATTCATTTCACTATTGTACATATAGGTATATCTTGCAAAGCTGGTTGTTATTATGGTTTCCAGAGCTCCCAGCTGAAAAAGACTATAGATGACTAACCTACCTCCAGGAGCCTGCACATCATCTCCCAATATGTGAAAGCCAGCCAACATGGAGGAAGCTTCTTGGTTAGCATCATCTTGAGTTCTTCATGTTCTGTAAGTGAAGTATATGGTGTCTTCAGCCTATGGTCTTATCATCAAAATCTGGTGAGCTTGTGTTGTTTTGGGGTCTTCAGGACACCACACCTGGCATGCTATGCCTAGCTTTTCACAAACATGCTGAAATTCAAAATTTGGGTTCATATGCTTGCAGGGAAGGTACTTTATGAACTGATTTAACCTTTCCAGGGCCAGCCTTTTTATTAAAATACGAACTCAGTGAGGGTCAGGATTATATATGTCTTATTCATCACTGCCTATGGAAAGCTATAAAAATGCCCAGTGGTTTTCATTTGCTGAGTAAATAGTTTTCTTTAGGAGAGAAAAGACTAAAGCCCCTGAGATGGTGATGCACAATTTGGTACTCAGAAAGCAGTTAGGAGTATCAGAATTCCGAGAGTTCTACCTCAGCTAAATAGTGAGTATAAGGTCATGCTAAGCAACATGATTAGCTACTGACACAAAATAATGAAAATAAAAATACAGCTGAGAATGTAGGTCAGTGAAAAATTTCTTGCCTCATATGTACAAGGCTCTGGGCTCGATCCCCATCAGGCAAACCTAAAAGAAGGTCAAAGCTAAGGATAAAGAGGAAAGGCTTTTATTGGTATAGAGGTCCCCTCAAAACCAGAGAATAACAACTTTTGGTAAAAGGGGGCACTAGGGTAGCTATACAGAAATTTTGGCTTCACATATTTGAAACCTTATATAAATTATTAAAACAAGAAGAGACACTGACTACACTGGTGTTTCTAATTTCATATCTAATACATGGCTGAGTGGTTTGAGTAGCTCTTTCCTGTTTGTAGGGTCCAGGCTTAATACTCAATTCCTCACCAATGTGCATCACTCACACCTAGATAACTGATGATCATATCACTAGTAATGTCCAGGAGGTTCCCCTAAGAAGTGTGGTTAACTTTGAACAAGATCCATGGCCTGATCAATACAAATAAGGGAAGAATGGTGCATTCAGTTCCACTGAGGAGGCCGCACATAGGGAAAGTGCAAGATACAGTTAAGGAAAGGTCATCAGTAGGAAAATCACAGTGAGCTTGAAGAATAAGGGAAAATCCAAGAGATGAGGACTAGGCTTGAGGATTCCAACCATGTGGGTGCTGTGTCTAGAGAAGAGTGAGGAGAAATGAACTTAGACAAAGCTCTTATGCAAAGTCATCTGTGTGTTCAGCATGAATGCAGTCCCAAGTCTGTTATACAGATTACCTGAAACTGAATTGTGTATGACCAAATACATGATGTTTATCTGTAAACATCTACTAGGTCACTCTACAGATGAAGTTATACTCAGGTATTCAATAATTCTTTATTGAATTAATGTATGAAAGACACTGTGCTGGGAATTGTCTACAGTTCCTCACACATCTAACGGAAACTCTGGCTTCAAATTAAGAATTAGGAAAGCTTACAAGATAGATACACCCAGAGTAGTTTGGAGCTTCCAGGTGTAATTTCCTTCTATACTCAGGGAAAATTTTACCTAAGGTAAGTTTACCAATACTGGAGAAAAAATTTGACTGTACTATTACTTAGTAAACTCCCACTTAATATAAATTAAGGCTCCAAGCTTATAATCTATGTATAAGAAAAAGGAAAGAACGAATGGGAAGTCAGAAACAGTGGGGTGGAAATTAAAATCCCCATTAAGAAGCCAAAGAGGAAATCACATGAAAGAGAGTACACTGTAGGATTCACAGGAGACTCATGACTTTCATTTGGCCAAAACTGGGGGCTGGTGGGCCCTAGACCTCTTCAGAAGTACAACCCAGAGTTAAACACTATGGAAGAGCTGCCTTTGCCCTCCACGGAGTCGACATTCCTGTGTCTCTCTTGCTGTTAATGTTGCCCAGCTCCCACAGGGCTTGCTCTGCTGTGGCTGCAATGTGGAGCTGCTGGCAGGGGGCAGATTGCTTTCCACAGAGGAGACTAGATAGAGTTTTGACTGCTGAGGCAGCAGGTCAGGCAGCAGTGCCATGGAAAGAGGCTCCACCCTAAGCCCTTAAAGTCTAGGCAAGTGATTAATGTGTCAGCTGAAAGCCAAAGAAAATTCTAAGTGTTTGGTGCTAGAAAAGATTAAGTCAGTGGGAGATCCAAATGAGAGCCTGGAAGAACCATTCTGAAAATCAGAAGCAGTTACAAGGAAAAAAAAAAGAAAGAAAGAAAGAAAGAAAGAAAGAAAGAAAGAAAGAAAGAAAGAAAGAAAGACAAAATAACATTTTTAAAAGAACAGAAAAAAGAAGAGGTTCAATAAATTTCTGTGACCTCTCACTGGATTGTAAACATTTGAGATGATAAGTAAATAGACGAGGGAATGGTTCTAAGGAGGAAAAACTGATTAGGTAACGTTCACAACCGTGCAGTGTTTGCCAACCCAAATTACAGTGTGGACCAAACTGGTAAGCTAGCTGAATTGCTTTGGGGACTCCCCAGAGTGTGAATGGGGGTGGTGAAGATAAGATTACCTGAGTTGCAATGGAAAGAGAGAATTTCTAGCTCTAGAATTCTCATCCACAAATACTACAAAAATTGTTTTTAAGCAAAGGCTATAAACTCTAAGATGCAGATGAAAAAATAGTTGAGACCATACCTAAATATCTAAAGCCAATGATTCCCAAAGACCCTTTCTCTAATTCTAACTTGCTGGGGTTTCTTTCTTGGGAATTCTGAAATTAGAAATAGTCATGTCCTGTGTATGTGAACCAGGAGACAGGACAGAGGAGGAAGCTCATCTTTGTTCTTGGCCTTCTGCCTTGGTATTCTCTTATTTTATTCTTTGTTGCTTTTCAGGCAGCTGCACAGGAATACCACATGACCATATGGTAGAGTGGGCTTTCTGTTTCTATTTCCCATTCTCATTCAAAGCTCAAGGTACTTCTCATGGACCCAATCTAAATATTCATTTTTTTCTGTTGAGACCTCGAATTCAATATCCTCCTGCCTCTCTCTCCTGTGTACTGAGTTTCTAGGTATGCACCACCAAGTGGGTCTCTGGCCAAGTGTCTTTAACATCCTCCTTTTCTCTCTCCCTTCTCTCTTTTCCTTGACTCAATCAAGTCCTGAATAGCATTCAAGTGAAAGCTGACTTTGCTTTTTTTAATTTTTTATTTTTTCTGTGTATGAGTTTATTGCCTGCATGTATGTAAGTGCACCCATGACCTGCAATGCCCATGGAGGTCAGAAGAAGGCATTGGAGTCCCTTGGAACTGGAGTTACCAACAGTTGTTAGCTGCCATGGAGGTGCTGGGAATTGAACCCAGGTCCTCTGTAAAAGCAGCCAGTGTTCTTAACTGTTGAGTCATCTCTCCAGCCTTTTTTTTAATTAATTTTTTTGTTTACATTTTATTTCTTTATTGTGTGTTTCAGGTATATGTGCATGTGTGAATATTAGAGCACAGTCCACAAAAGTCAGTTCTCTCCTTCCACCATGTGGGTCCTGGAGTTAAAGCTCAGTTTGTCGGGCTTGGCAAGCAGGTACTTTTAACCACTGAGCTATCTCTCCCACCCCAAAGTTGACAAGATGTATAGACTGGGATGATTTGTTGACTTTCCAATGTTAATCTGATTTGTTCAAAAGTCAAATACATCAGTTTAATAGCCTCTGAAATCCTAGGTGTGTTTTAAAGTATTGTGGGAACTCAAGATGTTAATTGACTTTTCCATGGGAGATAAAAAGAAAAGTCTATTTACCCAGATATGTTACCAATAGATGAAAGAAAAGAGTCCATTGAAGTCTAGCTTGAGGGACCAATGAGTTTACTGGTGTTAAATATGGGATCATGGAGACTCAAAAGCAGCTATCTCATCAGTAAAACTCTTGAACAACTTACATGCAGCTCTATCAATGAAAAGTCCTCTCAAACTCTACATGGTTCACGAAAATCTTTACTACTTTGAGCAACTTTGGGGCAGCTATACTACCTAAAAGTAACACCATAGTTGAATGTTTGTTTCTTATACGACCTTGGATAGGAGGTCTGTGCGGACTCATAAAGGCTTGTAAGCATCCTTGATCATGAGCCTGGAGGAAGGAATGTTAATAACCCCAATCACGTGAGGATCTTATATGGATAATCATGGTGCTCTGATTCAAGACATCAGCGGTCACATCCAACTCAAAGGAAACAGAGACATAGTACGAGATGATTAAAATGCAGTCAGTCTCTTAGGTAATATTATGGGAAGCATACATACAAATGTCAGAAGATCAGGATGACTGTCCATCTGTAATTATGAGTTCCCCAACATCTCCAGTACATTCTTTAGAATAGAATCACACCACAGACAAGGGTGACATGATTGGCTCTGGTGGGTATATTTCTATTCGATAACAATAATTCATTACTCAAATCTGACAGCATAAGGTCTCAGCTCAGGGGTGAGCTTACACTAAAAGAATTAGATTCTGTCTCTAAATTAGAATGTTAGACCTGCATGAGATCAAGGCAGACAGCAGTCTAACATGGAGGGGTGAGGGTTAGGCTCCACCCCTGGTTTAGGAGCTGTTAATACTTGTTGTCTTCTTGGGGAGGGGGAGACAGTTAGACCTTAGAGTTGAAGATTGAGAACTGGAATTGGTGTGATACACAAGCAATGCTAAAGAAAATTTGAGAGGTATTGGAATTATTTCATACAATGCCAACACAAAAAGGAATTTATATAGCAAATGTATACAGAGAACTCAAGATAAGAGACAATTAGAGAGAGAAAGCAAAGCAGAGGACAGAAGAAACAGAGAGTAGAAATGGAGGGCAGGAATCCTGTTAGTGTGAAGACTTCTTGTACTTTCTTCAAATTATTCCATAACATTTCTCACTTTCTTGTTGACCTTCAGTTTGATGTCAGTTCATATATTTCTAAGGTTTTTGGTACCAAGTGAATACCAATTATAGGTATGTGGTTAAGAAGAGCTCATCCTGGCTGGAGTGATGGGCCAGTGAGTGAGAGCTCATGCTCAACAAACACAGGAACCTGAGTTTGAACTCCCAGTTCTCATATAAAAAGCTGTGCATGGCTGAGTATGTGTATAACCCCTTATTGAAGGGCAGAGACAGGGAAATCCTTCAAGCTCACTGGCCAAACAGTCTAGCTGAAAGGGTAAGCTTCTGGTTCAGTGAGGGACTGTGTTTGAAGACAAGGTGGCCAGTGACATAGGAAGACACCCAACATCCTGGAATGTGTGGGTGTATTCACCCACACATTCATATCCACACAACACACACACACACACACACACACACGAATAGTTGATTATCTACCTCTTCTCAGATATAGCTTGCTTACCTGTGAGGGGGGATAATCTCCTGTGTCTTGATCACAGGACAGATGAAAATTCGAGTGATGTTTGGCATTTGTCTGCTTCACAAAATCTTTAAACCTGTATCCCCAGCTGAAGCATTAGTGATGAAACTTAAAGAGGAAAAGTGTTCTGAAGGGGACAGAGGATCAGGGTTCTGGGGGGGGGGGAAAGATTTAATTTCCCCAGGATTTGGTACCAGAACAGGGTTGGAACTAATGAGGTGAAGTTGAAATGGTGCAGAGCTTGGTGAGGCACACTGTGGCTCTGCAGGGTATAAAGGTAGAGGGAACAAACTTGAAATTTGGCCAGTACCTCCTGCCAGGTTCAGGAACTTGAATTTCAGTTTATGCTTTGCTTTAATCTCTGCAATGAATATCTAGTTCATGAAAGGGAAAGTGAGATGATGGTGGTGGTCTAAGATTTATTCCATAGATTCTTTATCTTTTATGTTCATATTGCTTCGGTGGAATACCTGTTTTTTATTCTGAATTCAGATTTTAAAGTATCATGTTTTTCTATGAATCTAAATTTGTGTCACATTATTGAATGTATTATTTGAATACTATTCTTGTAGATTAAGATAATCCTAGTGAATCTTCCCTTCTGCCATCCTCTCCCAAATAAGAATGACCACATCTGAGGTTCTAGCCCCAAGAAGTGTGGGTATCTTAGCCATTATGTGAACAATATTACCCAAAGCTAGACAATGCTGAAATGTGTTGCAGTCCTTGGTCTGGCTTATCAGAGCTCAGTAAATACTGATTGAATAAATGAATGGCATTCGACCTTACATTTAAAGGATGATTAGTATGTATCTTTCTTTTTACTACTCCAGGAATTCCTATTATCTATAAAATGAAGTCATTTAAGAGGAAAACGGAAAAGGAGATTTCTGTGCTTCTTTAAGAGAACACTGAGCAACATTCCAATTACAGAACACACTGCTTTTTTAGTATAATCTCTCGTTTACTCCAACGTTAATCCTCATTATTTTAAGATCGCCAACCTGACCATATGATATTGAGGTCACCGGCCAAGATAGAACAAATGCCTTCATTGCTTCACTTAAGTATAAGGGGAAAATGTAAGACTTAGAAGACAGAGTAAAAGCTTTATTTGTAGGCATAAAAATGACACACATTGAGTGTAAACAAAATAGGGAATCCATAAATG
Organism: Nannospalax galili; assembly: GCF_000622305.1. Taxonomy (NCBI): domain Eukaryota; kingdom Metazoa; phylum Chordata; class Mammalia; order Rodentia; family Spalacidae; genus Nannospalax; species Nannospalax galili. Next base: position 7,606,174 of record NW_008342393.1, on the reverse strand, counting down.
AGGAGGTGAGCACATGAAAGCACTGATGTATGAGTAGGAGACTCAAAAAGAAGCACGTTGGCTCCAAGATAGGAAAATGAGTCTGTAGAAACGGAAGTCAGTGAAGATGTAAAAAATGCAGAATGAGACAACACAGTTCACAAAGTTTTGTTTCCCTGGGATCATTTATGGGCTATTATTTATGGTAGGGATAGGGTCTGACTGCACCCCAGGAGCTTCAGATTATACGTTTGTATTAGTAAAGGTGTACAGTGGTTCTGTCATCAGCCATTTATTTCTAGCTGCTTCTTTTTCACTCTGTCCCCTCTATATGAAAATAAATACTGATTTGAAGTACAAGTCTTAACCATTCCTGGTGTCTCCATTTCTTCTGTAAGGAAAACACATAAACCTATTATTGTTCAGTATTTGAGTTTTGTGAAAAAAAATGGGACAAGCAAAAACATAGAGAAATGCTTAAACTTGCTAAGTTCATGTTATAGTCACACTTGCTTTTAATAATATATTTGACTCCTGATTACCTATATAAGAAATAGAATGTCCTGCAAACTGCTGTTCTCATTACTTTATTCGGAACCTATCTATAGCCATTTCCCCTGTTGGACATCACGTTAGTAAAAGCATTCCCTCAAGGTTTCCCAGCACACCAGGTGTGTTCACTGACAGGAAAATGGAAAGGGATAAATTGCCTTCTTTGCAATTACAATACCAGGCTGGCCTATTGACACATAAGTGAATGAAATGTTTATACCTGAGAGGGGGTCTCTCCATTTTTCTTAAGATTACAGGTCCTCAAATTGCCACTGAATGTCTACCTATAGAAAATCTGAAGATATACACAAAGAATAAGGGAAAGACAACATAGCGAGCAGCCGTGCAAACCTGTGCTTACAACGCTGTGCCATAATGGACACATCAATTCTGTTTTCTGAGGAACTACAGAAAATCCTAACCAAAATATTGTCCTCTACTCAACTGCCAGATTGACTTATAAACTTATTCTTTCAAAAAGCTAGATGCTAAATTCTCAGTGCCATGCAAACTACAACCTCGAGATGAAGCTCTAAACAATTTCTAAGGTTCGTTTAGCACAGAAATAGAAATTTTCAGGCATCAAGTCATTGATTGCAAGGTTGATTTCAGAGTAGTTCTCAGGTATGGTGCATATGTAGGGTGGAGTTAGGCCCAGCTTCCTGTGAACAGGGAAGAAACAAATTATTTACACATTGAAATTGTGTCGTGTCAGACTTGATTCAGTATATATCCATTTGTGCACCTCAACTTTCTGGTGCAAAAATCATTCGTAGGAGCATTTCCTTCTGTTTTTCATGCATAAAAATGATTTAAAGTAAACTCTAATGTTTTAGCTGTCTAAAAATACACTCCCTTTCCAACTAAAAACCTTTAATAGCACAAGAATATTCACAAGCTTTCCCTGTAGCACTGCCAGCTCCAAAAGAGGCTTCCTAAAACACAAATTTGGCAGTGCCTGGCGACTTCATCTTAGGCATCAAATAGAACTCTCTTGAACTGTATGTAATTTATCAGGAAAGGGTCAATTTTTTTCCTTTTCCAAACTTGGAGGCAGCACTAAAGGGTTTCTTTTTTTTTTTTTTTTGGGGTTTTTTTTTTTGTTTTTTTTTTTAATCTTAAGGAGCTTCCTCTTCTTCATCCAGACCTCTTCATGTTTCCATAATTTCAACTTCTACCAAGTAGATAGCTCAAGAATAGGTTTTATATCTTGAGTTGCAGATTTAACATAAATCAGTAGTTCAGCATTATAGCTAAGCCCTTCTCCTTCTGTATTCATCCCCAAGTATATACTGTCCTTATTCTCAAGAAAAGATATTTACCCACCCAGGGCTCAGGGACCATAGTGGAAGAGGGTGCAGAGAGATTGGAAGAGCCAGGAGAGGAGGTGCATGACTAAAAGGAAACAGAGTTTCTCCTGGGAACTTGCTCATATGAATGTACAGCAATGGTGTCAGCATGCACAAGACCCATGCAAACTCAATGAGACAGAAACCCAGCACAGAACTGGGAAAATGGGCAGCAGGCCCCAATTTTAGCAAAAGATCTATTGGCAGCTAATTACTACCAGGTGAGGGAGAGTTGATCTTTAAGAGAGAGATTCTAGATAGGCTGACTAGACCCTTGTGGATGAACTTGTACTGAGGGATGCCTGAATACACTACCTTGACTCTGTAGGCATCAACACATATGACATAAAATCCAGTGTAGGAGGGGCTATAAGGGTGTGGATAGGGGAGAGGATATAAAGATGATTAAGATATTTTTATGACAAAAATTCAATAAAAATATACACTGAAAAAAAATTATTTCTGAGTCCTATCCTCAAATTTTGTTCAAAGACTTTAACAGGAAACATTAAATTGACAATTCTAGTCTTAGGCAATCCTACTATTCTAGTCTTTGGCCTTTAAATCCACCTGTAAAATACCTTTTATAGTTCCTCCTCTTGTCTCCTTATGTTTCAATTTTGTTTTAGATTACTGTAATATTTGTTTTATCATTTCTCACAGTACATCTATGAAAATGTCACTAAGTTGGTGTTCTGATATGAGTGTCTGATCAGCTCACTCCCAATCTTAGTAAAACCTCAATGGAATTTAATCCAATTAGAAGAGCTCCTAGAATAACAGTCACAGAGAGAAGAAGATATGACTAGATGAACACTCCATTTGAGTTAGTGTTCACTTGTAGTTTGGGGCACTACTTATTTCCAGAGCTTGGTAACAATGTTTGGTATATAACACAGAGCCCAATGTTTGGTAAACTGGTGAATTAATACATTGGTTGGTGCTCTGCCCACTGTTCACCTTCCGTAACGTTAACTGCTCCAAGTTGGGCCTATTAGCACCCATAACCTTCTTCTTGACAGTCTCCACCTCATCCCAAGCATTGTTAGGATACGGCCAAAAATGATCAGAATGTAGAGCAGGGCCACGTAACTCCAGAGACCTCCTAGTGAGGATAGCAGGAGTCCGGCCCGCTCCATTCCAGACATGCTGGCTGTCCCATGACCTCTTACCCAACTGCCTCTAGCTAAGTTTCCATTTACCCAATCCCAATAAATCATGTGACCAGACAACAGGACAAAAAATTTTAAGAGCAGATGCCACGTGCCTTTAGAAATCCCCTCCCTCCCCACCCACCTGCCTTCCCAACCCTGCCTCTTTGCTCATGAAACTTCCCTATAAAAACTTCTTTGCCATATTAAACTAAGCTGTCTGTTGACACAGTCTCCTAGATGTTTCTTCCCGTTGTACTTGCTGCTGCCCAAGGCCTTCCTCTCCCCAACCAACTTCTTGTTTGCCTGACCCTTCACCACTGGGATGGATCGCAATGGCTTCTGGGCAACAGCGAGACCCCAGCGTGGAAGAGATTGGCACCAACCTGGGGCTCAAGACGGACTCTCTGGACACACGCAGGAGAAGTGTGAGTACTCCCTTGTAGAGGAACATTGGCTGGTTAGCCCTGGCCATCCCACTCTGAGCATCAGTGCTTTCTCTCTTTTTCCCCTTTACTTTTGTTGTGCTGTCGCAAGGGACCATTCAAAACAAAAGAGCAACTGAGGCTTTCTGATCAGGGCCACTCTTTGATGTCAGCCAAAGACTCCTAGTCCTCTGAACAGACTCCAGCTGCCTGCCCAGGTATTGGCAAAGGCCTTCTATCTACACCCCTCTACTACAAAACCTGATAACACAATGACCAATTTTTAAAAGCCTCTAGGGCAGTTGCCGATTCTCTGAAATTTGTGGTCATGCTTGCACCCTGGACTAGTCTGGAAGCCCCATAACCTCTGGGTGATGGGAACGTTCCTCTAAAACTTGGCGTTTCATCCCCCTTTTCTTTTCTGTCATGGGAAACACTCTGGGGAGTATGAGGGACCCCCAGATCAGGGGCCTCCAAGTTCTTCTTCAAAGTAGAGGGGTTAAACTCTCAGAAGGAGGCTACCTCCGATGCCCTACAACTTGCCTCTTGGATGGTCTCCGGGGACCCATATGACTCAGAAGTCTGGACCAGAGTAGCCTATCTTGCTAGACAAAGGGAGGTCGAAAATGGGATACCCCTCCAAATCCTCCCCATCATTGCAGCCATGAAACAGTACATGGGCCCCCCCATCCGTGACACCAGAAACGACCCCCTCCATCCTGACCCTCCCCCTGAGGATTCAGATGAGGAATGCCCAGAAGATTGGCCCATGGCTGATATGGCATCCTTAGAATAGGCCATAGAAAATATCAGGAGTTAGCTAATTTTAAAATGGAAACCTCACACCTCTATTCCCTTCCACTCCCCTACCCACATGAGGAAGTTAGAGATAAAACCCCAAACCCATCCCCAAGAAGGAACCCTGACTGACCCCCACAGCCCCACTAAAACCTGCCCCCACAGCCACCTACAGCTCTGCAATATAAGAGATGCACAAAATCTAGAATATCAGGGCCTACCAGTTTACCTGGTCCCCACCTTCCGCAGGACCCTACAGTGGTACCCATACTCAGCAGGAGACCTTAAGGAACTCTGACAAGCAGTACACAAAGATGATGTACATGCTCCCTGGACTAAAAATATCCTCCTTGGCTTCAATGCCACCTTGAATATGGCCCAAGATTGGTGAGACATTTGCAGGGCATTTCTGCCTGGCCTCCTCTTCTTACAGTGGGAGGCCCTTTCTGAGATGAATGTATCCAACAGCACCGCAGAAACTCAGATGAAGTTGATATCAACTGGAATTTTGATGCCCTCTTTGGTCAGGGCGACTGGGCTACCAGAATCCAACAGGTGGGATTTCCACCTGGCTATTATGATCAGGTGGTGCCTTTGCACCCTGGGAACTATTACCCCTCCTTCTGGTCCTGCGTCTGAATCATCCCTCATGTTCCTCTGGAAGAAACCCAAAGGATCCTTTGCTGACTTTATACTCATGTTGAAAACTAGCATAAATAGAAAAATTTCTGACCCCACGACAAGATACATCCTACTCCGCAATATTTTTGGGATGGAATGATTTCTGAATGTAGACAAGCCTGCCAGGCCCTAAAGGAGGAACATTATGATAAATGGATAGTGGCCACCCAAGACCTAGGCACAGCCACCCATAGGCCACATCCATAGCCCAAGCTTTCTCAGCTGCCTTAAAACAGGAAGGGAAATGCTTTAAAGGCAGGGAAAGAGGCCACTAAAGGAATGAGTGCCCATGAGACAACACCCCAACTAAAACAAGTGAGGCCACCCAGACAGTTTGCCCCTTGGTGCAATAAGGGATATCACTGGAAATGTGACTTCCGTTCCAAATATGACAAAGAAGGCAAACCACTACACCTTTAAACTAAACCCCTCTTGGGGCAGCCCTCAGCCCTGTAAGTAAGAGGGAAACCTCCTAAGATCAAAACCTTATGGACATCCACCATATTAGAGAAAATCCACCCCCAAGTAATGAGTAAACTAGGAGAAAAACCCTTTAAATGCCTTATTGATACAGGGGCTTATAAAGCTATCATTAGGAGACAGGAAGCCCCCTCAACTTGGTCCTTACTACCAGGCCCCAAATTAGTGGGGTGGGGGAGTGCCTCCTAGGCTTTCATCACTAAAGAAACTCTTACATGGTAGGACCCCAACAGAAACAGAGGCCACATACACCCTCTGGTTGTTGACATAGCCACCAACCTACTAGGAAGAGACCTCCTCGGAGCTCTTGATGTAATCATCACCACTGGGGATGAGGGTCCCTTGATGGACCCTGGCAATCCATCTGACTCATGCCCCTTTTGCCCACCTACCAGTTATACCAAATCCTAACAGCCACTGTTAAGTATCAAACTCCCTGCCTGGAATGGAATTCCAATGATCCCGTCTGGGTTGAACAGTGGCCTCTATCTAGGGAGAAATTATTAACCCTTGAAAAGCTTGTTGAGGAACAATTACAATTAGGACATATTTGGGCTTTCTGTAGCCCCTGGAACACTCCTGTCTTTACCGTAAACAAAGGCTCTGGGGGATGGCATTTATTACAAGACTTAAGGACCATCAACAAAACCATACAAATCTGGAGATCCCCTCAGTGCAGACTCCCCCTATTCTCAGTCATTCCCACAGGCACCTCCTTGCTCTCCATCGATATCAAGGACTGTTTCTTTTCCATCCCCTCACACCCAAGAGATTATAAGAGATTTGCCTTCTCCATCCCCATCATCAGTAACTCTGCCCCTGCAAAAGTATGAATGAGCTGTCCTCCCCCAAGGAATGACTAACAGCCCCACCACCTGCTAGGAGGTAGTTGCCTTCACCTTAAAACCTCACATTACAAGGGGACTCCATTTCTATCACTACATGGACAATATCCTTGCTTGGAATGAACCCCCACTACACTTACCGGACCTCAGGGATCAATTAATATCTTCCCTTGAGGTTTCCAGTTTTAAAGTCACCCCTACAAAGATTCAGCTCATCCCTCCCATAAAATACCTGGGCACTGAAATTTCCCTAACAACTGTGCAGCCACTAAAGCCCATCCTTTCCTTCCTGGATTACCCAGACCTCATCACAGAGTTGCTTAGACCATGACTCCCACTTTCTACAGACACTCTTGAACCCTTTTTTAACCTCCTAAAAGTAGACAAAAGCCCCTCGTCCAGATGCTCACTTATATTAGAGGCCAAGGAATCAAGGACTGTTTCTTTTCCATCCCCTCACACCCAAGAGATTATAAGAGATTTGCCTTCTCCATCCCCATCATCAGTAACTCTGCCCCTGCAAAAGTATGAATGAGCTGTCCTCCCCCAAGGAATGACTAACAGCCCCACCACCTGCTAGGAGGTAGTTGCCTTCACCTTAAAACCTCACATTACAAGGGGACTCCATTTCTATCACTACATGGACAATATCCTTGCTTGGAATGAACCCCCACTACACTTACCGGACCTCAGGGATCAATTAATATCTTCCCTAGAGGTATCCAGTTTTAAAGTCACCCCTACAAAGATTCAGCTCATCCCTCCCATAAAATACCTGGGCACTGAAATTTCCCTAACAACTGTGCAGCCACTAAAGCCCATCCTTTCCTTCCTGGATTACCCAGACCTCATCACAGAGTTGCTTAGACCATGACTCCCACTTTCTACAGACACTCTTGAACCCTTTTTTAACCTCCTAAAAGTAGACAAAAGCCCCTCGTCCAGATGCTCACTTATATTAGAGGCCAAGGAAACATTAATAACCATCAACAACACTCTCCAAAACATGACCCTACACTGCTATGAATCTTCCTCCCCAGTACATCTCTTAATTTTCAATTTCTCCCTAACTCTCGTTGGGGTCCTGCACCAACCTCAAGGGGTCCTGGTCCTGGAATGGCTTCATACCCTATTGGTAACATCCCTCACCTGCTGACAGAGATGGATGCTTTTGCTAATATGATCTGTCAATGGAGAAATCGTTCCTTACAAACATTGGGGAAAGAACCTGATAAAATTATCACCCCCTTTTCCCTCTCTAATGTGCAATGGCTAATAGGTAATCACTCTGGGATAGCTGTTAGCCTATTGGGATTTTCAGGACAAATTGACAAGCACTTCCCTGGGGACAAATGGACTTTTGCCCTGCCCTCCCTCCGTGGCTCCCTTCCTGCATGTTCTCCAACCCCCCCTCCTAGGAAGGGGCCATTACAGTTTTTACTGGTGGGGGCTCCAGGGGAGCTGCTGCCATCCTCTACAGGGACACCAACCAGCTTCCCACCATCCTCTTCCAGGAACTTCCTCATAATTCCCCCCAATATGAAGAATTACATGCAGTCTAGCTTGCCCTAATGGAGGTACATGAGCCCATCAACCTTTTTTCTGACAGTATTTATGTCACCTTCTCCCCTGGATCTCATGATGCTTCGTTAAAATCTACCAAAATCTTCTGTCCCTCCTGCTTATCTCCATATCCACCCTCTTACAGGGACGTGAACAACCCCTCTACAGCCAACACATCAGCCCCTTGCCGGGGCCTCTCATGGAAGGCAATGCCCTTGCCCACCTCATTGCCTCCCATGGGGCTTTCCACTTCACGCTTACAAAAGCTAAAAGGTTTCATGGTCTTACCCATACTAACCTTAAAGTCCTCTAAGCCCTATTCCCTGATACCCCTATTGCTCACCTCAAATGAATTCTAAAAACATGTTCCTCTTGTGCTTCACTAATACATACCCCTGCACTACAAACAATGGGTGTAAACCCCAGCAACTTAAAAGCAAATGCCCTCTGGCAAATTGACATTACTTATGTCCCCCAATTCAGCCTTTCAAAAATTAGTTTTTGTTACAGTACACACTCCAAATTCACCTGGGCCACTACACAAACTCATTGAAATTCAAAAAAACTTATTTCTCACATGAGCATGACATTTGTAATTACGGGCCTCCCTCAACAGATAAAAACCGACAATGGCCTGGCCTTTGTCAGCTCAACCTTTAAATCCTTCTGCTCCCAATGGGACATATCTCACCATACAGGAATCCCTTATAACCCCCAAGGATAGGGAATTATTCAAAGAACTCACCAAACCTTAAAAAATCAGCTCAAGAAACAAAATGGAGAGAACTACCCGCCCAACATACAACTGTCTATGACATTAACTACCCTAAACTTATTCAATATCTCAAAAAATTTTTCAGAACCCCCATAGTTCTCCATTGGAAAAAAACCCAGAAGCCTGCCACAACTAATGTTGAGATGGAAGGATACCCTGGACAGGCTCTGGAAGGATCCCAACCCACTACTAAGAATGGGAAGGGATTTTGCTTGTATTTTTCCACAGGATCAATCAAGGCCTATCTGGGTCCCTGCCAGAAATGTCTGACACCTCCCCACCGATCAAGAAAATGACCAGGCTCTCCTTGATGGAGACAAAACAATGCAGGAGGAGGAAATGCCACCTGAGGACAACATACAATGTCACCTGGTGAGACATCCACAAGCCCAAGCAGCCTGCCCCCAAAATGCCTTGCTCTTGGTCATCCTCATGGCCATTTTAGTCATCCTCCATGCTGACTCTGCTTTGGCCCAAATAGCATTCATGTGGAGATTCTCTGTTAGAGAAACTTGTGAAAAAACTACTAGAGTAATCCGCACTGGAGACTGCGCCCCCCCAGGATGCCAAACGGCCATCAGTATCCCCATCCAGCCCTGATCTACCTCCCCTATGCTTGACCCTTATGCTCGCTTTATCTTTAGAAACAGAGATAACTGCTTACAAGTCAAGGACGCATATGGAGGCTGCCGGTACCGGTGATGCCACATATAAAAGCCAAAATAGATAGCATGTTCTGTGAAATTAAAGGACAATTTACAATAACTATCAATGACCCTTGGGATGACCGATGGTGCACCGGAATTCATGCTAATTGAGATGGTGCAAGCTATATGCTAATGGGTTTGCATCCTACCCCAATGCTGACATACATAGATCTTGTCAGCTAGTGCCAGCGCTGCAATCAGAACAAATCAAATCACATATCCTCTCACAGGAGGGACGTATCAAAAAACAAATCCAAATATCCCTGCCTTGGGTCTAGTACATCCAATATACTACTGATCTTGTCCAACTCTCCTCACATCCTAACATCTCTCAATGCTTTTTTTGCACCTCTCTTACGAGACCCCTGCTAGCAGCTGTTCTAGCCAACATCTCAATCACTGAAGGAAACACCCAGGAAACAACCCACCATCGCCCCCTCCCCAATACCCCCTTCTATGACCAGCTCCCTTCCTTGCCCTTCTGTTTTCACAGCTCATCTGCTATACCCCCTCCACCTGTGTTTCTAATGTTTTTAAATCCACAACCCTATGTGCACCACCCCTGCCCTCTTTTGGTGTAACAGCACCATAACTTGTATCAACCACAATATGCCTCTGACCTTATCCGGCTTTCTTCCCATCCTAATAGTTCTCAGTGTTTCTTCTGCGCCTCTCTCACCAGACTCCTGCTAGCAGCCGTTCCAGCTAACACCTCAATCATCGGAGGGAACACCCAGAAGATAACCCACTACCGACCCCTCCCCAACATCCCCCTCTATGACCAGCTCCCTTCCTTGCCTTTTTATTTTACAGCTTCCTCCACTTTACCACTCCCCACCTGTGCCTCTAACATTTCTATATCTATAGCCCTACGTGCACTGCCCCAGCCCTCTTTTGGTGTAATGGCACCATAACAACTTGTATCAACCAAACTATTTCTGCCTTTTGTACTCCTGTTATTGTTACTCCCCAACTCTACCTCTTAGAAAAGGAAGACGTGGCCAATATGACAACTCCCCAATGACGGAAAAGAGAAGTGTTCATCCCCCTACTAATCAGCCTGGGTCTCACTCTGTGGGGAGGATCAGCCAACAGTCTCCTGGGTCTTTCTTCCTATCTTCCTCTCTGCCACCCAAAACCTTCCTCTCCTCCACAGGCTCCTCCCTCACCTAACCCTCCATGACCAGGACAGTGCACAAAGGTTCTCCTGCAAAGCTAGGCCCGGGTGGGGAGGAGACCAACAAAGCATGAGAGTTAATCACTGCTATCAAATTTTCTCTGTATCTTTATATATTTATTTACTGTTGTATGCATATGTATACACATGATCTTTAGGAGGTGGTGGGCATAAAACGGGTGGTGGGCATAAGAGGAAACCTTGGAGAGTCAGTTCTATCCATCCACCCTTATGTATGTTTTATGTATCAAACTCAGGTCATCAGGCTTGTGTAGCAAGTGCCTTTACTCATTGATCTGCCTATTAGCTCTAAATGATGTCCTTTTAGTAAATATTCTTTTTTTCTACTAACAGAATAACCTCTACAGAAAAATTATTACAGTATATTATTATAAAATATGACTTAATATTTTAATATTGGGGGCTGGAGACATAGCTTGGCTGTTGAGAGCACCGGATGCTCCTGCAGAGGACTGGGATTCAGTTCCCAGCACCCACATTGCAGGTAGCAACTGTCTGTAACTCCAATCACAGGGAATCCGACACCCTCTTCTTGTCTCCATGGGTATGACTGCATAGGTGTACTTATGCATACAGGCAAAACACTCACAAACATTAAATAAAAATAAATAAAAAGTTCTAGAAACAAAACTCAAATATTGTGTGTACATTTAGACTGTGTTATATAGCTATCCAACTCCAATGCTAATTAAAGTTAAATACATACATATCATTCAACATACATTTAGTGAATGAAAGAATAACAGGCACAAGGTGGTTTCAGAGGTTGATGATATAGTTATATTTTTTTAGTTAAAAATATGAACCAGTATGAAAGGTAGACATGTTTCATTATTCAAGGTAAAACACAAATATGATTAAAAAATGTTAATCATGCCTGATAGTAAATTCAGACAGAGATAGAATGCAGTGTCAAGATTGGAAATAAATGCCAAATAAATAAATATTGACTTGATTCCCAAAATGATACTGTAAATGAAATGAGTAGTGGTTGAAGGAAATTTCTTTAAAGAAAGAAAGATAAACAATGCTTATTCCAGTGAGTATAATTCAACAAAACATACACCAAAGATGACAAGTATGGGTCTTTTGAAAAGAATAAAATTTACTAGCAGATATTCCACTGATCACCTGCTTATCACTTTCTCTCCTGAGAAATGTTCTCTGGCAGAATTGGTACATCGTTGTAAATGATGCTTTATAGATATGGCTCTGTTCTGAACTACCACATTGGTAGAAGGGAGAATGCTGACAATTCAAATATCCAAACACTGAAGCCAAAGAGGCCTCCTCTGCTCCCCTCTGCATGCACCGCCCTCACTTACATCATTGGCTTCAGAAAACATCAGACCACTCTGTCTCCCCTGCTGGCAGTACAGACCACCAGTAGGATAAAAGGACTTAGAAGCCTTTTCACAGAGAAAATAAATAGCTAGAGAGATGTTTTCCCACAGTTCTCATGCCTTCCCTTTCGTAGTGGGCATCACTGGCTGTTTTAAACAGGCATCATGGGTTTTGTGTTTCCTTACTTAAAATTGCTGGAAGTTTCTGAAGAAATACTTGGGAATTTCTGTGGATGGGGGGACTGGTGTGAATTTGAGGATCACTCACTGAAGAAATTTGCTTTTTCTATTCCTATAGTCCTGGGATTAACTTACCATACACAGAGAAACAAACTTTTAATGTGCTCCTAGAATAAGGACTTCTAGAGGTACTGGATAGCAGAATTGTATTATTTCATCACTCTTTCCATTTCTTTAGACTTTTCCTTCTGTCTACTCAGGAGCACCTTCATTCTTGCATTATTTAACAGGACACTTCCACTAGCTCCTCCCTCCCCCAACTCCATGTTACTATCACTACCTCTTCCTCCTCCTCTTGACTTCTTCCTCCTCCTCTTCTTCCTCTTCTTCTTCCTCCTCCTCTTCCTCCTCTTCTTCATCTTCTTTCTCTTCCTCTTCTTCCTCTTCCTCCTCTTTCTCCTCCTCCTCTTCCTCCTCCTCTTCCTCCTCTCCTCCTCCTCCTCCTCCTCCTCCTCCTCCTTCTCCTCCTTCTTCTCTCTCTCTCTCTCTCTCTCTCTCTCTCTCTGAACTAGTATGTCTTTCGTGTACATCTTACCTGACGGTGACTTGAAGCTGCTTCTTGACTACCCATACTACCTTCCTTGTAGCATGCAATTAAGAAGGGAGCTCCAGAGGAGAAATGCAGGCACGTGTAAGGGAAGTCAGAGCCTTAAGACCGTGAAAGCCCTGAGGGCTGGAAACAGGTTCCTGATGACAGTGTTGCTTCCCTTTCCTGCCAACATCAGAGGTAAACCTCCTGTTCACCTTTTCTATGTGGCACCTGGATGCTTTTTTCCCCTCTGTCTTCTTCCTCTCATTGAATCACCCCCCTGCAGATGGTCTGAAAAGCTGCCTGCCAATTTAAATCAATTTTGTCAAATTGGGAAGAAGGAAATGTTTCTTTCTGAGGCAACAGAATTTTTCCTCCAGGTACCCAGAAATAACTAGAAGGATCAGCCTGTGGGAGAGCCCGTGACTCCTGCTACTCTTTATAGTGTCACAGCTGTTTTCTGCTAATAGGCTTTTGTGTTCCATGCCAAACATTCTTATCTGTTACTTTCTTTTTAAAAAAAATCTATAAATTATGGCTAACATATTTGGTTTGCATTTTCAGGAAACTAATTTCATCCCTAAGGAAAACTTTGAGAAAATATTCTGACAAATAACATAAATTATTTCTTAAATATTTATTTTCTAATTTTAAATGAAGTGATTATAGTCAGCTTTTTAAATATAATAATTCATAACTGCCAAGAAAGCAATCATTTAATTTAAATAAAAATGTGGCTTAACTACCAAAGGGGAACTAGTGTCTTTTCAAAAGTCTTCTAATGACTGCAGTAATTCCATGCTCTCAAATTAATTGGCTTGTAGAGTAGGCAAAGGATTGAGTGAGGAAGTCACCAGTAAGGCCAAGGGCTGAATTTGACAGTGCTAAGATATTTTCTGAAATAAAGACATTATTCTTTGTACTTAAATGTTTTATAGTATATCCATTTAAGGAAATAGATGTATTTCTGGAAAATTATTTTCATTCAAATCCTCTAAAACTTAAGATAGTTTTACTTGTTTAATGAAAATGAAGTAAGGTTTCAATATTTCCAGTCTGATATTATAAAATTTTAAGGGGAAACCATACCACTAAGAACCATTATTCTATCTCCTTTCTGATAGAATTTGCCAGCAAAGACTGGAGTCTTTGCATTGCCCTCTAAGAATGCTTTTCATTTTCTAGCACTTCATAGCTTACAAAGAATCTTCAGGGATATTAATTCCTTTATTTCTTAAATGCCTTTAATAAGTTGGTGATAAATTATACTATTTCAAATTTTCAAAAGTAGAAGACATACAAGGGAAGAAGACAGAGCCATAATGTTAGATGTGTTATTTAAATAATGGGTGCATACCTAAAAATTGACTCATACCATTCAATTTTGCTTTACTCAAGAAAGTAAATTTTATTTTCCCTAAGAATATGATTTTTGTGTGGCAATTAGTATTTCTGACTTCATGTTCTGAATGAAACAGTACATTCATGAACTTTGCGTCTTGCTCAGGACTTTAAAAGGGAATAGAATTTATGAAGCAAAAAGATCCATTCAGCTTTAGTAGCAGTAACTTAGGGTTGTGTTACTTAAAAGAAAAAAAAATGTGAGAGAACTTATAAGTCATACTCAAATTACCCAGGCTTTCAAGTATTTATATGTAAAAAACAAGAACAGAATCAAAGGGTATATGACTTCGCATATGTGTGAACTTCCATAATTAGCAAAAATAGTATAAAATTACTGAAAACAAAATGTAATAGCCCAACTAGGGAAGAGAGGGAGGACTGGCATGAAGACTTGCAAGAGAACTTTCTGTCAAGGTGAATTTCCTTTATTCTAGTAGGCGTGCAGGTAGCATTCACTTTTCAAAATCTTATAATTATATATTGATTATAGCCTTAAGTTAAAATATATTTTGCTTTTCATATCCGTCTGTGTTGGCAATTCTAAAACTATTTTCTTTGCATTAAAGGCTTGAAGTACAAGATTTATGATAATGATAGCCCATTCGAAGAGGGGATGAATGTCAACTTACAAGGGGAAATCAAGTCGAATCCACTATCGCTAAGGTTTTTACACATATGCATAGATTTAATCCTAGCTCTGTTTGCCAAGAGAGCCTGGAAACATTGGCATGCAAGAGCAATGGATGCACCCAATTTTCAAATTCTATTTTCTAAACACCATTTTGCACTAAAAGAAATCAATGTTTCTGTATGTTCTCATCCTGTACTGTTTTGCTTCACCAGGAGGTTTGGAAATGGTCATAAAGAAAATTCTGAGCATCCTACGTCAACAAAAACTAAAGAAGGAATGAAAATCAGATTGAAAAAACGCAGCACCTAATGGGCACATAGTTAAACTGACCTCTAAATATTTGTAGAGCAGTGTAGCTATCCGTATTGGTCAGAGAAACCTTCTTTGGCAGTGGATAATGCCCAAAGCTGAGTCCTGAAATTGGTAAAAGAGCTGAGAAAATGACTTTTGAGTGCTCAGTCCTAAGTGGGACATCTTTGTCTCTCACTTCTTCTAAGACCCAGAGAACGTTGTGGAAGAAATGTTGGAAGGACTTTGGGAGTTGGTGGGAGTCAAAGAATGAAGAAGGAATTTTGTGAAGCACCGTCTTCAGGACACAACATCACCATTGCAAACCTGAACACACAGCAGCAGCGATCAAGTGCACACGACCTGCACAGAAAAGTCAAAAGGAACTGGGTTTGATTGTGCGTAACTTGAATCCCAGTACTTGGGAAGCAGAGGCTAGCAAAGGCTAGCATGGGATGGTCTATAAAAAGTGTTCCAGGGCAGTTGGGGCTACATAGTGAAAGCCTACCTTAAAAACCCAAAGAAAAAAATTAAATATTAATAAAGGAGAAAGAAGGAAGGAAGAAAGGAAGAAAGGAAGAAAAAGAAAGGAAGGAAGGAAAGGAGGAAGGAAGGGAGGAAGGAAGGGAGGGAGGGAAGGTAGAAGGGAAATGAGGAGAGGAGGGTAAGTAGCTGGGAATAAAGAGAGAAATGGGAATAGGAGGGGTAGAAGCAGATAGTGGGTGTGAATGCGCTCACAGTACATTGTATACAAGTATTAAACCATCAGATACTAAAAATTTATGTTCAAAATGAAACATAGTAACCAGCTTAAAAGGCCCCCAACTGCCTAGTCCTAGAAAAATCTAGGCTTCAAAAAATAATGATAACATAAATGGTGACTCACTTAAAAATATTAGAAACTTTACAGACTAATATGAATGAATGGCTCAGGGAACAAGGGGCAAGGGGAAAGGCCTTCTTATAGTATAATGGAATGGATGAGCAATTTTGAAAATTATCAATGGATATGAAAATGTTATGTTTGATAAGACTTAGGCATGTATAAACTATTTTTTATCCTCTTGGCTCTTATTAATTCCAAAATCAAGCATTAGCTTTCCATTGGAGAACCCTGGCAGGTGGTTCTTTAATCAAGAGTTTCACTAGCATCAACTTCTTTGACAGCCAACGTTCATTGGCTCCTTGTGTAGGGAACAGAAAGAAACTCTGTCACTTTTTTTGGCCCCCAGTGATAATGTATTTTCTAAATATATTAATAAGGAAACATCAGAAACTCTCTCTCTGAGAGCAACTTTTCTGAAACGTTTAGTTAGCCCATGCTCTAGCACACATTTCGAAGTGGAAAACGGTGCAGGAAGACTGAAGCGGTGCTCAGAAAACAAGAAGACCAAGGGTACATAACCAGGTGTAATGTGGGAAGCCCTGCTACATTAGAGAAGTCACCAGGATCTTCCCGGGACAACTGGAGAAAGTGTCATGTAGCCTCTAGATAAAACAGAATTGTGTCAAAATCAATTTCAGTCTTTTGACACCTGTACTGTGGTTATATAGGAACTTCCCACTGAAGGGCTTTAACTTAAAGGAGCCCTGTACCTACAATCTGCTTCTATATGGCTCCCCCAAAATTTATATATACTGCCAGAATGATGAAGCAAATAATGAATATTGTAAACTAATAGTGAATCTGAATAAAGGGTGTGTATGGAATTCCTTGTACTATTCTTTTAAAAATATTTTTATTGATCATTTGAGAATTTCATACAATGTGGTGTAATTATATTCAGACCCCCTCCCCTTCTCTACTCATACCCTAACATCACCCTAACTTAATATTCTGTTATTTTCTATTTTAAAAGGCTTATTGTGTCAAATTTGCATTCCCCAAATTTTCTTTGGTATGGGTCTATCCTTTGGGGTCTGATCAACCTTGTACTATTCTTGATATTTTCTGTAAGTTTGAAATAATACAACACTGGAAGTTGAATATATATATAGTTAACTATAGATAATTATCTTTATCTTCATATTTTGCATAAGCACGATTCACTAACCAATGGTGAAACTGGAACTACTATCTTTGTATTTCAAAGGACAAGAACAATGGATATCCTGTTCACAATTTACATAGCGTATGTACATATAGGTACACAATTTCAAAACTTTATAATATAGGCATTTTACTCACTTAACTTGATAGATAACTTTTTAAGGCTTAATTTTATAATATTTAATTATGTATATGTGTGAGGTTATGTGTGAGGTATGTTAACATGTGCATATGCCCTCAGAGACAGATATATCAGGTCCCCTGGAGTTTGAGTTACAGTTATGCACTACCTGACATGGGTGTTGGGAATCAAACTTGGGGCCTATGGAAGAGTAATATGTACTCTTAACCACTGAGGCATCTCTCTAGCTTATTGATAGATACCTTAATGCATATATTATTATGAACTAGCTCCTTTAATAAGCACAGCCTGTTCGTAACTAAGATAGGTTCAATGTATTTCATTTCACAATATCCCATTCTTCATGTGATTAAGAAAACCAACCTCTGAGGAATTTAAGAAATTGACATCCAATCAAGCCTTCTGAGTTAAGAAGAAAAAATGTCTCCTGATTTTATTATTTAATTCGAAGTTTTATGATTTTTAAGAACGTAGGAGCATGGGAACAAAAATATCTCGGTGCATGTGGAAATGCTATTCTTGAAGTGCGCACTTTACACTGTGAAGAAAGCAGTTTAACGAGTTCTCTTGGGAGTACTGCGCTTGCAAAAGACAGTGTTGCTGCTCTGACTTAATTTACTTCATTAAACATGATGCAAGACTTTTTTAAAACTTGAAATGTCACAGTTATACTGGAATTTTGACATCAACAGGGTCTACAGCATTAGCACTAGAATGGTATATGTTAAATGAGTCCATGAACATCATCCAACTCCATACTTTGGTGAGAGTTCTAATGATTGTTCAAGCTCCTGTCAAAATCTCAGTGGCTATATGTAGATAGGAAAATAAATTATGAAATGTGACTTGTGCTTTTATTCAGGTTATGTCTGCTATGGTTACTTGTTTATGGAAGAGTTCCCAGATCTTTCTAAACGATCATGTATATTCAGCCAAGTGATCATAGTCAAAATAAATAGGGATCATACCATTGCCCCTGTGATCCAGTGATAACACTCCAACACCAGGAAAGAAAAGCACAATAGAACAAGCAAAAAGTAGGAAGAAATATAGAGTTTCATACCCTCCCTTTGAGTTTTCTAGATTGTGTTGCATGATTGAAGTAAATGCTGAAGAGAGAGTCTAAAAGCATATTGAGAAACATGGAAGACATCTGTTGTAAGTCATGAGGTAGGACATAAGAGAGATAGTTTATAAGTTATACTAGAACATGTTAAAATGATGAAGTAAATAGGCAATGATTAGTTATGTATAGATGATGCAATATATAAAAACTTGTAGCGCTTTTACATATATTACTTCATTTTTTTGTAGCCAGTAACAATGCCACTGACTGATTATTTTATGAAACAAAGGTTCCTTTAGGTTCATATTTCTGGAGATCTATGGTTGGAGGCAGTGGCTGGTGACAGCTTTGCGGCTGAGAGTCCTGAGGTGGTGCAATAAACCAAAGGGGGAGAGAAAGGAGCTAATGAGTCTCTGTGCCCCCTTTCTTTATCATCCTCATTACTTACCAAGATTCAGTTATGTGTGTTTCATGTTATGACCTTAACCCTAATCACCTTCCAAGGGCTTCTCCCCTAAGCATCATTGTTGGCTTAATTTTTCCACCCTTTTAATATCTCATGATGGGGGTAATTCCCAACATGAATTAGGAGGAAAACTGTTAAACCAAAGTATTTCATAACTGACCCCTAAAAATTCATGTTCTTCTGATATACAACATATAATCAATCATTCCATCAAAGTCTTAACCCTTCCAAGCATTCTCTAAAGACTTAAGAGGCTCATCTGAGATTAAAGCAAAATCTTTTAGAGTACGCAAAAATAAACACGTTATAAATTGCCAAGATGAAATGGTGTGACAGACATATGGGAAACAGTCTTGTACTCAAAAAGAAGAAGTGTGTTAAGCAGAAAGGACTTCGAACAAGATTAAACTACTGGAAGATAGTCATTAAACTCTCAGGCCCACACACTGACGTCTTGTACACACTATGGTAAAGGCTGGTCTGGCCAAGGCCTTGGACAGCCTTAGTCCTCTGCTTTACTCCCTGCCTCTTGTTATTGTGATACCCTGTGCTCCCTCGGGTCTCTACCAGCAGGAAAGCCATAACCAATCAGGCCTGTCAACTTTGCACTTCCAAAACAATGAGCCAAAATAAGAGCTTTTTACTTCATTAAGTTACCCTGTTTGGAGTTTGTTATTGCAGTAGTACAAAAAGAAGTAATAAGCAGAGAAATAAAAATTGAATTCTAAAAAAACGATTTAAAGTAATCCACAGCATGATAGCAATATGAAAAAGAGAGAAAAGCAAATAAGTAAATAGCTTTCTTAAGGTATGAGATGCAGTAATCACATTCAGCATGAATATTTTGAATATGATGATTAAAATAGCTTGGCAATCAATTAAATCGGCAGTCAATTAAAACTATGATCCAATAATACACCGCAATGTGAGAAATAAAGTTCATATAGAAGCTGGTTGAGAATAAAATCTAAACAAGCACTTCATACAATATTAACCAATGGAAAGTATGATTATATTATTACAAGACAAAGTAGGTTTTAGAGAGAAAGTAATTAGAAGTGACAGAAATGAACATTAAAAAATAATTCTATGACTCATTATTTTGCCAAGAAAACACAGTGATCTTAAAGGTGCATTTCATAAACAACAGAAATGAAATACTTGAATTAAAAATAAGATAGAACTGGGGCTGGAGAGATGGTTCAATGGTTAAGAGAACAGGCTATTCTTGCAAAGGACCTTGGTTTGATTCCCAGCACCCACATGATGGCTAATAACCATCTGCAATTCCAGCTCCAGGGGATCTGATGCCTTCTTCTGAGCCTCATGAGCACTGCACTGCATGGGTGTAATACACTCACACACATAAAATAAAAATAAATAAAATATTTTAAAAAATAAAATAGAACTTAATGGAAAAAATAGATAAACCCACCATTTTAGTTGGAAAGTTCAACACTTGTATCTGATAGCTGTGAAACAAGAAGCCTATAATTAAACCAAAATACTGAGGAAATCAGCAGTACTGTTAACGTAAAGGTCTAATTAACACTTATTGAATACTCTTTACCCAGAAGTAATATAATATACATTTTCCACATTTCCGTGGATCTTTTATCTGGTGTAATAAAAGACACTCCACAATTTTGTAATAGTAATAGAGGTTATCTGAGCACAATGTATTCAAACAGTAAACACAGGAAAATTTCCAAATACTTAAAAATAAATATAACCTTTTAAATGAACCATGAGTAAAAGTGGATATTTAAAGGGAAGTAGTTAAAACTTTGAGCATGATGAAATCTAAAAGATAACAAGCCAGGGTCTAGAGAGATGACACAGAGCTTAAGAGCACTTGCTGCTTTTGCAGAGGACTTGCGGTCAGTTCCCAGCATCCACAAGGAAACTCATAGCCTTTTATAATTCCGATTCCAGAGGACTATTGTCCTTTCCTGGTTTCCATAGGCACAAGGCACTCATGTGGTGCACGTACATACATGTTAGCCAAACGCTCAGAGGATAAAAGAAAGAGGAAAGAGAGAAGGAAGGAGGAGACTACAGATTAATCTCTCAAAACACTTTAATACAGTAATTTAGTGATGAAGGACAGGGTTTGTTAACCATGTAGAGTGCGTATCACAGAAACAATATGTTTTTCAAAAAAGAAAGTTTATTCGTGAGGTGGCCAGGTGTGTGGATAAGGAGGAAAAATCCAAGGTTTGGGACTGTTTGGGGGATGAGACATGTTGAAAGATGTTCAGCATTGGATTAGTTACTTTGCTGCTGCTGTGATACAAGGAAGAGTTTATTTGGCTTATGGTTCCAGTGGGACAGAGGCCATAATGTCAGGCGAGATGCGGTGGCAGATGTGACCTAGGAGAAAGACAAGAAGTCACGTCTTCAGGCAGTCACAGGAAGCAGAGAGAGCCAGACTGGAAGTGGGCATGGCTGTTTATTCTCAAATCCTGCCCTCAACAATGTGCTTCCTCCAGCATGGCCATACTTCCTAATGGTTCCAATATCTCCCCCAACAGCCACTCAAACTGGAGATCAAGCGTTCAAATACTTGGAAACTTGGGGGAGAGACAATCATTCAAACCACCACAAACCTTAGCTAAGAACAAGTTCTAAGGGTGCTTTCAAGAAATAAGAAGCAAGTGAGGCAAGTTAAGTCAGTGGGCTTGTTCAAGTCTTCCCTCAAGATGAGATTCCCTTTATCTTGTGTTTCTTTTATTTATTGAACTTTTGCAAATTTCATACAATATATTTTGATCATATTTAGACTCCCTCCCCTATTTGCACAACTCTTATAGCCCTGCCTCCAGATTCCATGTATATGTATTAAAGTCTATCAACTCAAGTTTACGTCCCTTAATGTCCTTCAGTGTGTGTCCATCCTCTAGAACCTGTTTAAAATATAGTGTCACAACCTTACAGAAAACCAACTCTCCCTTTTCCAGTAGTTATCAGATGCACATAGTTCCACAGCTAAGGTTTGGGTTTCTTACCCACTTCCTCACTTCTTTTGCTGGGATTTTGTCTTGTCTTTGCTTGCATGGGTCTTGTGCATGCTGTTACTATTTCTGTGAGTTCATATAAGTAACTTCCCAGCCATCTGGAAAACTGTTTCCTTGTGATCATCAACTACTTCTGGCTTTTACGATCTTTCTGCCACTTCTTCCACAATGGTCCTTGAGCCTCGAGTGGCAGAGGTTTGATATAGATGTCCTATTTGGGGAATTAACATTGTGCAGAGTCTTATTCTTTGCACTTTGGCCAGTTGTGTGTCTGCGTTAATCACCATCTGTTGCATGAAGATGCGTTGCTAGTGAGAGTTGAGACGTGGATCAATATTCTCTCCGCCCCGATCCTGCTATGTCACCTGAGTCTTTGGTGTATAGATTGAATGGTAGATATGTCACTTAAGGCTAAGTGTCTCACAGATATTTATTCTCTGTGTTTGACTAATTGAAGAAATTTGTAATAGTCTCCATCTGTTGCAAAAAGAATATCCATTGATGAGTGATGAGAGGTTGACTTCTCTGTAAATATAGGGATACATATTTAGAATATAGTGAGAAATTACATTGGTCTAGGGATGTGACAAATGTAGATTTTTCTCTAGTATCTATGACCTCTACAGAATATTTGACTACATTTAAAGTACCACACATGAATTCCCTCCCATTGAGCACACTGCATGGCCAATTAGACAGATGCTGATTACCCCCCAAGACAAAAGTGGCACTGCAAAACCAGCAGATATTATTTGCTGGGTTGGTCACGGGTGTGATTCATAGACTATACAGTAAGATGGAATGATTGATCGGTTTTCTCCCTTGGCAGTTTCCAAAGTATGTTCTGATGCTATGGGAGCTAGTCTCCGGGAAGAAGGCTTCCAGTTCATTTCCGTATTAACTCCCCAAGTCCTGTGTGCAAAGTATATCACGTCTTCAGCATGACATACTTTGGGTTTTATCTTCAAGTTTTCAGAGGTAATCAAGAGTGTCAGCAATAAACAGCCTGTATTAATTTGAGGCTCTCTTTTACTAACTCCAAAGGGGGTTTCCTCCTGCCTGACACTGTGTTTTTTATTTTATAGCAGCCTTCAGCTGTACACTTTGTTATATAACATCATTCAGCCACAATATAGATAGATAGATATAGATAGATGATAGCTAGATGTAGATAGCTTATAGATAACAGATAGATAGATGATAGATAGATATAGACAGATAATAGATAATAGAAAGATGATAGATGATAGAGATAGATAGATGATAGATAGATAGATAGATAGATAGATAGATAGATAGGATAGATAGATAGATGATGATAGATAGATAGATAGATAGATAGATAGATGACAGATGATATATAGATGATAGATAGATAGGTAGATAGATAGATGATGATAGACATATGATAGATACATGATACACAGATTGGTAAATGATAGAT